>NW_017202030.1:0-6504 GCF_001704415.2 Capra hircus
AGAAATTCGAAACGGTGAAAAACGTCCTTATTCACAAACTTAAACAGTCAAGCCAGACATGGAAACTATGATTTTATTAAATAGATATCTGACTAAAGGATTGTTCTCCAATATACGACCAAAAAATCTACGAACAATCCTCAATAAAATATGTATAACCGAGCCTAAACACCTGGCTAAAAAATATAAGATAGTAAATCAAGCCGTATAAACAAGACTCAAAACCACATAGCGCATGCTAAGGAAATGACAAACTAAAATAGACAGTGAGGTAGCACTGCACACGCTATTAGATCTCAGTCAACTCAAGAAAAGGGGGTAGGGCACAGCTTCTCCGGTGGCTCAGTGGTAAAGAATCTGCCTGACAATGCAAGACACTCTAAGTTCGATCCCTTACCCCAGAAGATCCCACAAGCCACAGAGAAACATAGCTGGATTTTTTCCACAGCTAAACAAGGCTCACCTGTGACCTGAATCCTTCATGTCCAGCACTTACTAAACAGCTTTGAAAACATGTCCAGACAAAAAAGGATCGCATGATTATATACAACAGCTCGACTTGGAATCACTACAAACTTTCAAATATCAGGATGTCTTCAGTAGATGACAGTGTAAACAAATGGGGATACATGCAAAGTGAAGGGGAGCAAATGCTACCACAAAATATACCACCTCAGCATGAGGATTAGTTGGACCCAATTAACTTTTATTTTTTTAGAGGACACATGATCATCTCTGAAACCCAAGTTCAAGACAGCTCTTCTGTGAGTCACATTTACCAGAGAAATCTCATTTCAAAGGAATCCTCTCTATATGCCAGATAGAAGGATGAGACACAGTCTTTTGAAACTCTTTTTTCTTTTCTATCGATAGGGAAAGCTAAGCCGTAAATCTGCACAGCCACCATACCCTTCCTTTCCTTTGGTTGTATTTTTTTAAATATTTGTTTCTGTTTTCATTTGGCTGCGCCAGGTCAACCTTCATTGAGGCAAGCCAGATATTTAGCTACAGCATGCAAATTCTCTGTTGTGGCATGGGAGATCTAGTTCTTGGATCAGGAAATGAACCTGGGCCTCCTTCTTTGGGAGTGTCCAGTCTCAGCCACTGGACCACCAGGAAGTGCCTGTTTTGTTTTCAGATGAAGATGGAATCTAAGGTGATATCTTGGGCCATTTCAGTCACTGACTCAGTTTCCTGAGTTTGTCCAAAGCACGCACAAGGTGCACATTATTAAACTGGTTTGCAAAACAAGAAAAGGTTGTCTGCTACAACACTGTATGCTTACAAATATCTAAATGGTAAATGGCATAGTATTGATTTTTCATTACTATGGGGGGAGAAAGAATGCAGGATTCATACATGTTACAACACGAATAAATATTCAAACCATCTTCAGTGAAAAAAAAATCCACATAGAAAAGGCCACCCAGAACCCTTATTCACCATGTCTGCTTTCAATCCATCAAGTTTGTCCAAATAACTGAAAATCTCAGTAACACTCTAAATAAAGAAAAAAGGATGAAGATGGAAACAAAAGATATATTCATACACTTGAACATTGCAAAGTGGAAGTGGGGCGGTGGATTACATTATAACGTAGATACCATATGATTTCCTGATTTTGGAGATTATGTGCTGGTTCTGCAGAAGGTACCCATTTTGGATAAAACACATAGAGTCTTTTAGATGATGTGGCAAATGCTAGCACTTGTTCCCATTGCTAGGCATTTTCTGTACATTTTAAATGACTGGAAAGTATACTAGGTTTCAAAACAACCATGTCAATACCACAAAAGAAATTTAGAGTAGACAGGCAGGAAGCTTTCTGATACAGGCCAAGACTTACCCAGACGAAGTTCAAGGGAAGCTGCGATGCTCACTGCCCTTGAAGGAGTCCACGTGGAATGAAGAAGTACTGTGGGAAGTCTCTTAGTAACCACCATGTCTTGGGTCCTCTGGATGACCTACTGCAGGAGAAACAGATGTTACAGATAAAACGTTCCACATCACTTCACAAAATGTTGTTAGACTACTTTCAGTAAAGCTGAATCATTTGGGATCAATTTACAATCATATAATAGACTACCATTTACAGTCCAAAAATCACTTGCATTTCTAGACACTCATAACAATCAGAAAAAAAAATTAAGAAACTCCCACTTAAATAAAACATCTAGCAACAAACTTAATCAAGAACATAAAAGACCAGTAGTCAGAAAACTAGAAAGCACTGATAAAGAAACCAAAGAAAACACAAATACACAGAAAACTATTCCACGCTCATGCACTGGAACAATGAGGAATTAAAAGGTCCATTCCAACCAAAGTCATCAACAAATACACGGACTGCAATCACAAAATAACATTCAATGGCATTTTTCACAGAAATAGAAATATTCCTCATATTAGACTGCTACTGTTGACCAGGACCTTAAACGGCCAAAAAGACTCTGAGAAAGAGGAACACAGCTGGAGGCATCTTCCTAATCCCTCTTCAAACTACATCACGGAGCTGTAGTGACCACCACAGTGAGGAACTGGCAGGAACACAGACACATGGACTCCAGGAGAGAATAGAGAGCCCAGAAACGAACCCACATGTACATGGTCAGTTCCTGAAAATCAAACCAGGAACGAGCGAAGAGGAAAGGACAGTCTTCTCAAGAAACAGTGACAGGAAAACGGCCACCTCCACGGAAGAACATCAGTGTTCATCCTCTACATCATCTAACGCAAATCGAACTGAAAACCCACCGCTTTGCACACGGAGCTCTTTCCCCCTGAGTCCTCCGAGATGGACCTCCAGTCAGCCCTCAGCTGGACACAGGAAACGTCTACTCCGTCCTCATTTTCGCTCTTGCAGCGCCTCCCTGCTGGTGGGCACTGAGGCAACCCTGCTCCTCTCAGCCTGGATGCAGCCCTGTTATCCAGAAGCCTGAGCCTGGGGGGGAGCTGAGGCTCCTGCAGGCTAGCAAGCGTCCGCGCCCGGTCAGGCTGGCAGGCGCTCAGGGGGGGCAGGGGCTGCGTGCACCAGCAGGGAGGCGCTGCAAGAGCGAAAATGAGGACGGAGTAGACGTTTCCTGTGTCCAGCTGAGGGCTGACTGGAGGTCCATCTCGGAGGACTCAGGGGGAAAGAGCTCCGTGTGCAAAGCGGTGGGTTTTCAGTTCGATTTGCGTTAGATGATGTAGAGGATGAACACTGATGTTCTTCCGTGGAGGTGGCCGTTTTCCTGTCACTGTTTCTTGAGAAGACTGTCCTTTCCTCTTCGCTCGTTCCTGGTTTGATTTTCAGGAACTGACCATGTACATGTGGGTTCGTTTCTGGGCTCTCTATTCTCTCCTGGAGTCCATGTGTCTGTGTTCCTGCCAGTTCCTCACTGTGGTGGTCACTACAGCTCCGTGATGTAGTTTGAAGAGGGATAGGAAGATGCCTCCAGCTGTGTTCCTCTTTCTCAGAGTCTTTTTGGCCGTTTAAGGTCCTGGTCAACAGTAGCAGTCTAATATGAGGAATATTTCTATTTCTGTGAAAAATGCCATTGAATGTTATTTTGTGATTGCAGTCCGTGTATTTGTTGATGACTTTGGTTGGAATGGACCTTTTAATTCCTCATTGTTCCAGTGCATGAGCGTGGAATAGTTTTCTGTGTATTTGTGTTTTCTTTGGTTTCTTTATCAGTGCTTTCTAGTTTTCTGACTACTGGTCTTTTATGTTCTTGATTAAGTTTGTTGCTAGATGTTTTATTTAAGTGGGAGTTTCTTAATTTTTTTTTCTGATTGTTATGAGTGTCTAGAAATGCAAGTGATTTTTGGACTGTAAATGGTAGTCTATTATATGATTGTAAATTGATCCCAAATGATTCAGCTTTACTGAAAGTAGTCTAACAACATTTTGTGAAGTGATGTGGAACGTTTTATCTGTAACATCTGTTTCTCCTGCAGTAGGTCATCCAGAGGACCCAAGACATGGTGGTTACTAAGAGACTTCCCACAGTACTTCTTCATTCCACGTGGACTCCTTCAAGGGCAGTGAGCATCGCAGCTTCCCTTGAACTTCGTCTGGGTAAGTCTTGGCCTGTATCAGAAAGCTTCCTGCCTGTCTACTCTAAATTTCTTTTGTGGTATTGACATGGTTGTTTTGAAACCTAGTATACTTTCCAGTCATTTAAAATGTACAGAAAATGCCTAGCAATGGGAACAAGTGCTAGCATTTGCCACATCATCTAAAAGACTCTATGTGTTTTATCCAAAATGGGTACCTTCTGCAGAACCAGCACATAATCTCCAAAATCAGGAAATCATATGGTATCTACGTTATAATGTAATCCACCGCCCCACTTCCACTTTGCAATGTTCAAGTGTATGAATATATCTTTTGTTTCCATCTTCATCCTTTTTTCTTTATTTAGAGTGTTACTGAGATTTTCAGTTATTTGGACAAACTTGATGGATTGAAAGCAGACATGGTGAATAAGGGTTCTGGGTGGCCTTTTCTATGTGGATTTTTTTTTCACTGAAGATGGTTTGAATATTTATTCGTGTTGTAACATGTATGAATCCTGCATTCTTTCTCCCCCCATAGTAATGAAAAATCAATACTATGCCATTTACCATTTAGATATTTGTAAGCATACAGTGTTGTAGCAGACAACCTTTTCTTGTTTTGCAAACCAGTTTAATAATGTGCACCTTGTGCGTGCTTTGGACAAACTCAGGAAACTGAGTCAGTGACTGAAATGGCCCAAGATATCACCTTAGATTCCATCTTCATCTGAAAACAAAACAGGCACTTCCTGGTGGTCCAGTGGCTGAGACTGGACACTCCCAAAGAAGGAGGCCCAGGTTCATTTCCTGATCCAAGAACTAGATCTCCCATGCCACAACAGAGAATTTGCATGCTGTAGCTAAATATCTGGCTTGCCTCAATGAAGGTTGACCTGGCGCAGCCAAATGAAAACAGAAACAAATATTTAAAAAAATACAACCAAAGGAAAGGAAGGGTATGGTGGCTGTGCAGATTTACGGCTTAGCTTTCCCTATCGATAGAAAAGAAAAAAGAGTTTCAAAAGACTGTGTCTCATCCTTCTATCTGGCATATAGAGAGGATTCCTTTGAAATGAGATTTCTCTGGTAAATGTGACTCACAGAAGAGCTGTCTTGAACTTGGGTTTCAGAGATGATCATGTGTCCTCTAAAAAAATAAAAGTTAATTGGGTCCAACTAATCCTCATGCTGAGGTGGTATATTTTGTGGTAGCATTTGCTCCCCTTCACTTTGCATGTATCCCCATTTGTTTACACTGTCATCTACTGAAGACATCCTGATATTTGAAAGTTTGTAGTGATTACAAGTCGAGCTGTTGTATATAATCATGCGATCCTTTTTTGTCTGGACATGTTTTCAAAGCTGTTTAGTAAGTGCTGGACATGAAGGATTCAGGTCACAGGTGAGCCTTGTTTAGCTGTGGAAAAATCCAGCTATGTTTCTCTGTGGCTTGTGGGATCTTCTGGGGTAAGGGATCGAACTAGAGTGTCTTGCATTGTCAGGCAGATTCTTTACCACTGAGCCACCGGAGAAGCTGTGCCCTACCCCCTTTTCTTGAGTTGACTGGATCTAATAGGTGTGCAGTGCTACCTCACTGTTATTTTAGTTTGTCATTTCCTAATGCTATGTGGTTTTGAGTCTTTTTGATAGGCTTATTTACTATCTTTATATTTTTGTAGGCCAGGTGTTTTAGGTGTATACATATTTTATGAGATTGTTCTAGATTTTTTGGTATATTTGGAGAACAATCCTTTATCAGATATCTATTTTATAAATATAGTTTCCTGTGGCTTGTGTTTAAGTTTTGTGAATAAGGTTTTTCACCGTTTCAATTTCTAATTTTTTAAAGTTGATGTTATATGTGTTTTCTATCCTTTTTTGATAGCCTTTAGTGTGTTGTTGTTGTTGTTAAATTTTTATAAGCAGAAGTGAGGTACCGTAGATACAGTTTTAAGCTAAGCTGAGGTGCCACAGATACAGTTTTGCCTTTTGTCTGTTGAGAAGTTTGAGTGAGTTTGGTGTACACTGTAAACATTATGTCTACATTCATTTGACTGGATATAGCTTCCAGTTATTTGTCTAATTGGTTTTGGAGATATGATGGGAAGTCAGTTTTTCCAAGGGAAACTGAGGTCCATGAAACATGAACTCTTTTCGATCGGTCGGAATCACTTTCTGCTATTTCTGACAGATTTGACTTGTTTGGATATCTCATATGAGCGGAATCACAGAGAACGTTTGTCTTTTTTTGGTCTGGTTTATTTCACTTAATCTAATGACCATAAGGTTTGTCCACATTGTCGCATTGTCAGAATTACTGACTTTGAAGGGCCGAATCAGATTCCATTGTGTGTATACCACAGTTTTGTTTATGGAATTGGCTGCCATGGACACTTCGATTGCTTCTGTTTGTTTGCCAGTGTGAATCATGCTGTTGTGAGTATGACGGAAGGAGTATCCATT
>NW_017202031.1:0-6504 GCF_001704415.2 Capra hircus
ACTCTCGTGCTTCTCTCGAGTGGAGATGGGTATGTCGTGAACTTCTTGAGGTGCAGCAAGGGTGTGAAGGACCCTTTGGAAGTTCCAAAGTTTTGTTGTGACTAGCCTCGAGACGCCTCAGCGGAAATGGGCCTCATCTGGCCTGGAGGGGAGAACCCTCTGGATTTTCTCGAGTTGCGGCAGGTGCTCTCGACTTAAGACGGGGACCTCAGGGACGCCTCTGGTGGCCTCAGGAAGGCCAGTCCCCATGCGAGTTGCTCGGGGGCTTCTCGGGATTCCTCTTCCGACGATGCCGGGGCCTAAGATCTCGTGTGGAGTGGGTGCCGGGACCTGAGAATTCCTCTCCAGTGCTGACATGGATCTGGGGGTACTTCTGGAGTCTCCCCAGGGGAGTCAGTCCTCGTCTCGAGTGGAGGTATGCACATGCACTTTCCTCCCGAGCTGTAGCAGCAGTGTCTCGCTTCCCTTAGCGTCGATCAAGGGATCAGGGGCTTTCCCACGAGGCGTTCCCACAGGGCTGTCCCACGTGCCACCGGTGGTGTGAGTCGATCCTCGGCTTGAAAGTAGAAGCAGTGCAGGGAAAACAGGTTTTCCCTGGAATGGACTGAGACATCTGGGGGACTCTGGGAATGGTGGCAGGACGCCTGGAGTTCCTCTCTCCTTTCCTGTGGAGAGCGCCTCCTCTTGAGATGGACGGGAACGCCGGGAATTCTTTCCGACCACGCAGGGAAAGGATCCCTCCTCTCGATCTAGGAGGCAGAGACGGGGCCCTCTGGATGTGGGCGGGACTCCTCGTGCTTCCTCTCGAGTGGAGACGGGTATGTCGCGGAACTTCTAGAGTTGCAGCAAGGGTGTGAAGGACCCTTTGGAAGTCCCAGAGGTTAGGTGTGAGTAGCCTCGAGACGCCTCAGCGGAAATGGGCCTCATCTCGCCTGGAGGGGACAACCTCCTGGATATTCTCGAGTTGCGGCAGGTGCTCTTGACTTACGACGGGGACCTCAGGAACCCGCTCTGGTGGCCTCAGGAAAGGCCAGTACCCATGCGAGTTGCTCGTGGGCCTCTCGGGATTCCTCTCCCGTCGATGCTGGGGCCTAAGATCTTGTGTGGAGTCTGTGCCGGAACCTGAGGATTCCACTCCAGTGCTGACGTGGATCTTGGGGTACTTCTGGAGTCTCCCCTGGGGATTCAGTCCTCCTCTCGAGTGGGGGCATGCACGTGCGCTTTCCTCCCGAGCTGTAGCAGCAGTGTCGCGCTGCCCTTCGCATGGATCAAGGGATCTGTGGCTTTCCCTCGAGGCTTTCCCACGAGGCTTTCCAAAGAGGCTTTTCCCCACGAGGCTTTCCCACAGGGCTGTCCAACGTGCCAACGTGGTGTGAGTCGATCCTCGCTTGAAAATCGAGGCAGTGCAGGGAAAACAGCATTCCCTGGAATGGACGGAGACATCTGGGGGACTCTGGCAATGGTGGCACGACCCTGGAGTTCCTCTCGCCTTTCTGTGGAGAGCGCCTCCTCTTGAGGTGCGACGAGAACGACGGGAATTCTTTCCCGAGCAGGCAGTGAAAGGATCCCTCCTCTCAGGCTAGGAGGCGGAAACGGGGCTTCTCTGGATGAGGGCGGGACTCTCGTGATTCCTCTCGAGTGGAGACGGGTATGTCGGGGAACTTCTTGAGTTGCAGCAAGGGTGTGAAGGACCCTTTGTAAGTTCCCGAGGTTAGGTGTGATTAGCCTCGAGACGCCTCAGCCGAAATGGGCCTCATCTCGCCTGGAGGGGAGAACCTCCTGGATTTTCTCGAGTTGTGGCAGGTGGTCTCAACATATGACGGAGACCTCAGGAACCCGCTATGGTGGCCTCAGGAAAGGCCAGTCCCCATGCGAGTAGCTCGGGGGCCTCGCGGGATTCCTCTCCCGTCGATGCCGGGGCCTAAGACCTTGTGTGGAATTGCTGCCGGAACCTGAGGATTCCTCTCCAGTGCTGACATGGATTTGGGGTACTTCTGGAGTCTCCAAAGGGGACTCAGTCCTCGTCTCGAATTGGGGCATACACGTGTGATTTCCTCTCGAGCTTTAGCAGCAGTGTCACGCTTCCCTTCCCGTGGATCAAGGGATCTGTGGCTTTCCCTCGAGGCTTGCCCACGAGGCTTGCCCACAGGGCTGTCCCACAAGCCACCGTGGTGTGATTCAATCCTCGTCTTGAAAGTCGTGGCAGTGCAGGGAAAACAGGTTTCCCTGGAATGGACTGAGACATCCGGGGGACTGTGGGAATGGTGGCACGACCTGGAGTTCCTCTCACCTTTACTGTTTAGAGCGCCTCCTCTTGATATGCGATGGGAACGCGGGAATTCTTTCCGGACACGCAGGGAAAGGATCCCCTTCTCTCGAGCTAGGAGGCGAAACACGGCTCATCTGAATGTGGGCTGGACTCTCGTGCTTCCTCTCGAGTGGAGACGGGTATGTCGGGGAACTTCTTGAGTTGCAGCAAGGGTATGAAGGACCCTTTCGAAGTTCCAGAGTTTAGGTGTGATTAGACGAGACGTCTCAGCGGAAAAGGGCCTCATCTCGCCTGGAGGGGAGAACCTCCTGGATTTTCTCTCGAGGTGCGGCAGGTGCTCTCGACTTAGGACGGGGACCTCAGGGACCCGATCTGATGGCCTCAGGAAAGGCCAGTACCCATGCGAGTTGCTCAGGGGCCTTTCGGAATTCCTCTCCATCGATGCCGGGGCCTAGGACCTTGTGTGGAGTCGGTGCCATAACCTGAGGATTCCTCTCCAGTGCTGACATGGTTCTGGGGTACTTCTGGAGTCTCCCCAGGGAGTAAGTCCTCGTCTCGAGTGGGGCCATGCACCGTGCGCTTTCCTCCCGAGCTGTAGCAGCAGTGTCACGTTTCCCTTCGCGTGGATCAAGGGATCTCTGGCTTTCCCTCGAGGCTTTCCCTCGAGGCTTTCCCACGAGGCTTTCCAACAGGGCTGTCCCTCGTGCCACCGTGGTGTGAGTCGATCCTCGCTTGAAAGTGGAGTCAGTGCCAGGAAAACAGGTTTCCCTGGAATGGACTGAGACATCTGGGGGACTCCTGGAATGGTGGCACGACCCTGTAGTTCCTCTCGCCTTTCCTGTGGAGAGTGCCTCCTCTTGAGATGCGATGGGAATGCAGGGAATTTCTTTCCCGACCACGCACTGAAAGGATCCCTCCTCTCGAGCTCTGAGGCAGAAAATGGACCCTACTGGATGTGGGCGGGATTCTTGTGCTTCCTCTCAAGTGGAGACGGGTATGCCGGGGAACTTCTTGAGTTGAAGCAAGGGTGTGAAGGACTCTTTGGAAGTTCGAGAGGTTAGGTGTGATTAGCCTCGAGACGCCTCAGCGGAAATGGTCCTCATCTCACCTGGAAGGGAGAACCTCCTGGATTTTCTCGAGTTGCGGCAGGTGCTCTCGACTTACGACCTGGACCTCAAGGACCCGCTTTGGTGGCCTGAGGAAAGGCCAGTCCCCATGCGAGTTGCTCGGGGACTCTCGGGATTCCTCTCGCCCGTCGATGTCGGGGCCTAAGACCTTGTGTGCAGTCGGTGCCGGAACCTGAGGATTCCTTTCCAGTGCTGACATGGATCTTGGGGTACCTCTGGAGTCTCCCCAGGGGATTCAGGCCTCGTCTCGAGTGGGGGCATGAGCGTGCCTTTCCTCCCATGCTGTAGCAGCAGTGTCACGCTTCTGCTTGCGTGGACCAAGGGATCTGTGACTTTCCCTCGAGTCTTTCCCACGAGGCTCTCCCACAGGGCTGTCCACGTGTCACGGTGGTGTGAGTCGATCCTCGGCGTGAAAGCCGAGGCAGTGCAGGGAAAACAGGTTCCTGTGGAATGGACTGAGACATCTGTGGGAGTCTTGGAATGGTGGCACGACCCTGCAGTTCCTCTCCCCTTTCCTTGGAGAGCGCCTCCTCTTGAGATGCGATGGGAATGCCGGGAATTCTTTCCCGACCAAGTAGGGAAAGGATCCCTCATCTCGAGCTACCGGCCGGAAACGGAGCTCCTCTGGATGTGGCCGGGACCCCCTCGTGCTTGCTCTTGAGTGGAGACGGTATGTCGGGGAACTTCTTGAGTTGCAGCATGACTGTGAAAGACTCTTTAGAAGTTCCAGAGTTCACGTGTGATTAGCCTCGAGACACCTCAGTGGAAACGGGCCTCATCTCGCCTGCAGGGGAGAACCTCCTGGATTTTACCGAGTTGCGGCAGGTGCTCTCGACTTACGACGGGGACCTCATGGACCCGCTCTGGTGACCTCAGGTATGGCCAGTCCCCATGCGAGTTGCTAGAGGTCCTGTCGCTATTCCTCTCCCGTCGATGCCAGGGTCTAAGACCTTGTGTGGAGTCGGGGCCGGAACCTGAGGATTCCTCTCCAGGGCTGACATGCATCTTGGGGTATTTCTGGAGTCTCCCCAGGGGAGTCAGTTCTCGTCTCGAGTAGGGGCATGCACGTGCCTTTCCTCCGTGCTGTAGCAGCACTGTCACGCTTCCCGTCGCGTGGTTTAAGGGATCTGTGGCTTTCCCTCGAGGCTTTCCAACGAGGCTTTCCCACAGGGTTGTCACACGTGCCACCGTGGTGTGAGTCGGTCCTCGGCGTGAAAGTCGAAGCAGTGCAGGGAAAACAGGATCCTCTGGAATGGACTGAGACATCTGGGGGACTCTTGGAATGGTGGCACGACGCATGAGTTCCTCTCGCCTTTCCTGTGCAGTGCGCCTCCTCTTGAGATGCGTCGGAAACGTCGGGAATTCTTTCCCGAGGAAGCAGGGAATGATCCTCATCTCGAGGTTGGAGGCGGAAACGGAGCTCCTCTGGTGGTGGCCGGACCCTCGTGCTTCCCCTGGAGTGGAGACGGGCATGTTGGGGAACTTCTTGTGTTTTAGCAAGGGTGTTTAGGACACTTTGGAAGTTCCAGAGGTTAGGTGTGATTACTCTCGAAACGCCGCAGAGAAAATGGGCCTCATCTCGACTGGAGCAGAGAACCTCCTGGATTTTCTCGAGTTGCGGCAGGTACTCTTGACATACGACCGTGACCTCAGGGACAGTGTAGCAGATGTGTCACGCTTCCCGTCGTGGGGATCAAGGGATCTGTGGCTTTCCCTCGAGGCTTTCTCACAGGGCTGTCCCACATGCCACCATGGTGTGAGTGGATCCTCGCGTGAAAGTCGAGGCAGTGCTGGGAAAACGGGTTCTTCTGAAATGGACTGAGACACCTGGGGGACTCTTGGAATGGTGGCACGACCCTGGAGTTCCTCTCGCCTTTCCTATTGAGAACCCTTGCTCTTGAGATGCCACGGGAACGCCGAAAAATCTTTCCTGACTAAGCAGGATAGGATCCTTCATCTCGGAAACGGGGTTCCTCTGAATGTGGGCGGGACCCTCGTGCTTCCTCTCGTGTGGAGACGGGTATGTCGGGGAACTTCTTGAGTTGCAGCAAGGACCCTTTTGAATTTCCAGAGGTTAGGTGTGATGAGCCTCCAGACACCTCAGAGGAAATGGGCCTCAATCCGCCTGGAGGGGAGAACCTCCTGGATTTTACCCAGTTGTGGCAGGTGCTCTCTAGTTACGACGGGTCCTCAGGGACCCGCTCTGGTGGCCTCAGGAAAGGCCAGTCCCCATGCGAGTTACCAGGGGGCCTCTAGGGATTCCTCTCCCATCGATACCGGTGCCTAAGACCTTGTGTGGAGTCGGGGCCAGACCCTGAGGATGCCTCTCCAGTGCTGACATGAATCTTTCCGTACTTCTGGAGTCTCACCAGGGGAGTCACTCCTCATCTCGTGTGGGGCATGCACCTGCCATTTCCTCACGACCTGCAGCAGCAGTGTCACACCTGCCGACGTGTGGATCAAGGGATCTGTCGCTTTCCATTGAGGCTTTCCCACGATGTTTTCCCAACAGGGCTGTCCCACGTGCCACGGTGGTGTGAGTCGATCCTCGGCGTGAACGTCGAGGCAGTGCAGGGAAAACAGTTTCTTCTGGAATGGACTTAGACATCTGGGGGACCCTTGGAATGCTGGCAAGGCCCTGGAGTTCCTCTCTTCTTTCCTGTTGAGAGCGCCTCCTCTTGACATGCAACGGGAAGGCCGGGAATTCTTTCCCCATAACGAAGGGAAAGGATCCTCTTCTCGAGCTACAAGGCGGAAACGGGGCTCCGCTGGATATGGGCGGGACCTCGTTCTTCCTCTCGAGTGGATATGGGTATGTCGGAGAACTTCTTGATTTGCAGCAAGGGTGTGAAGGACCCTTTGGAAGTTCCAGAGGTTAGGTGTGATTAGCCATGAGATGCCTCAGCGGAAATGGGCCTCATCTCGCCTGGAGGGCAGAATCTCCTGGATTTTCTCCGAGTTGCGGCAGGTGCTCTCGAGTTACGACGGAGACCTCAGGGACCCGCTCTGGTGACCTCAGGAAAGGCCAGTCCCCATGCGAGGTGCTAGGGGGCCTCTCAGGATTCCTCTCCGGTCTATGCCGGGGCCTAAGACCTTGTGTGGAGTCGG
>NW_017202032.1:0-6503 GCF_001704415.2 Capra hircus
GGAGGGAGCCTAAAAGCAAGGCAAGTCTGGGCAAGGCAGCCCCTCCCGAGCCCCCTCGCGCCAGAACTCTGCCAGATCGGGCTCTGAGCAGAGCTAGAGCTCTGCCGTACTGGAGGCGCCCTTAGCTCCGTGCAAGCAGGGCTTTCCTCTTGACTGGGCTCGGCTGCCTCCTCTTCTCCCGAGGAGGCTCGCTACACTGCTGGCTGTGCTCTCGCCTATCAGGCGGCGGCGCAGGGCTCCTCCAGCAGGTCTTGCCTCAGGGGCTGCTTCCCCTGAGTTGAGGCTGTGGGCGGGAACCCAGACACGCAGGATAAGGCCCCAACCACCTGCACATGTCTCTGCTGGGGAGGAGAGTGCTAGGAACCTACGTCTCTCACACACTTTCTAGGCACCCACGGAGTCAGCCTCTGGGAGTGTGGGGATGCAAAACCCAGCCAGGGGCCCTTGGAACCTGGTGCTCTCCGTGCGGAGCTTTGTCTGGGCGGCCAAGGAACCGCTGAAGGAGCCTGCTGTTGCCTTCGCTTCCCTCTGACAGAGCTTTCACTGCTGGAGCCCTTGGCAGTGTGCAACCCACCAGCCCCTAAGCCTCCTCAAGGACGCTTGGGACCTAAGTGCAAAGGCAAGGCAGGGGTAGAGCTGAAGCCAGGAAGGCGCCAGTGCGTTTCCGAGCCTCACACAGCCTGCTCCTTCCTGGGGAGGAGCCTTAAAGCAAGGCAAGTCTGCGCAAGGCTCGCCTATGGCAGAGCATCTTGGTGCCAGGAACTCTGCCAGATCGGGCCTCTGAACAGAGCTAGAGATCTGCCGTACTGGAGTCGCACTTAGCTTCGTGTAAGCAGGGATTTCAGCTTGACGGGGACTTGCTGCCTCCTCTTCCCCCGAGGAGGCTCGCTTCCCTGCTGGCTGTGCACTCGCCTATCGGCGGGGGCGCAGGGCTCCTCCAGCAGGTCTTTGCCTCAGGGGCTGCTTCCCCTGAGTTGGGGCTGTGGGCAGGAACCCAGACACGCAGGATCAGGCCCCAACACCTGCACATGTCTCTGCTGGGGAGGAGAGTGCTAGGGAACCTACGTCTGTCATACACTTTCTGGGCACCCAAGGAATCAGCCTCCGTGTGTGCGGGGCTGAAAACCCCCAGCCAGGGGACCTGGGAGCCTGGTGCTCTCCGTGTGGCGCTGAATCTGGGGCCAAGCAACCGCTGGAGGAGCCCTGCAGTTGCCCTTCCCTTCCCTCTGACAGAATTCTCACTGCTGGAGCCCTTGGCAGTGTGCAACCCACCAGCCCCTAAGCTCTCCTTAAGGAGGACTGGGACCTAAGTGCAAAGGCAAGGCAGGATTGGAGCTGAGGCAAGAAAGGCGCCAGTGGCGACTCCCAGGCTCCTGCTGCCTGCTCCTTCCTGGAGAGGCAGCCTAAAAGCAAGGCAAGTCTGGGCAAGGCTAGCCCCGGCAGAGCAGCCTCGCGCCAGGAACTCTGCCAGATCGGGGCTCTGAGCAGAGCTAGAGCTCTGCCGTACTGGAGGCGCACTTAGCTCCGTGCAAGCAGGGCTTTCAACTTGACGGGGCTGGGCTGCCTCCTCTTCCCCCGAGGAGGCTCGCTTCCCTGCTGGCTGTGCACTCGCCTATCAGGCGGGGGCGCAGGGCTCCTCCAGCAGGTCTTGCCTCAGGGGCTGCTTCCCCTGAGTTGGGGCTGTGGGCAGGAACCCAGACACGCAGGATCAGGCCCCAACCACCTGCACATGTCTCTGCTGGGGAGGAGAGTGCTAGGGAACCTACGTCTGTCATACACTTTCTGGGCACCCAAGGAATCAGCCTCCGTGTGTGCGGGGCTGAAAACCCCAGCCAGGGCCCTGGGAGCCTGGTGCTCTCGGTGCGGCGCTGATTCTAGGCGGCCTAGAAACCGCTGGAGGAGCCCTGCAGTTGCCCTTCCCTTCCCTCTGACAGAGCTCTCACTGCTGAAGCCCTTGGCAGTGTGCAACCCACCACCCCCTAAGCCCCCCAACGACGCCTGGCACCTATGTGCAAAGGCAAGGCAGGATTGGAGCTGAGGCAAGGAAGGCACCAGTGGCGTCTCCCAGGCTCGCTCAGACAGCTCCTTCCTGGGGAGGGAGCCTAAAAGCAAGGCAAGTCTGGGCAAGGCGAGCCCCCGGCCGAGCAGCCTCGCGCCAGAAACTCTGCCAGATCGGGGCTCTGAGCAGAGCTAGAGCTCTGCCGTACTGGAGGCCCACTTAGCTCCGTGCAAGCAGGGCTTTCCTCTTGACTGGGCTCGGCTGCCTCCTCTTCTCCCGAGGAGGCTCGCTACACTGCTGGCTGTGCTCTCGCCTATCAGGCGGGCGCGCAGGGCTCCTCCAGCAGGTCTTGCCTCAGGGGCTGCTTCCCCTGAGTTGAGGCTGTGGGCGGGAACCCAGACACGCAGGATAAGGCCCCAACCACCTGCACATGTCTCTGCTGGGGAGGAGAGTGCTAGGGAACCTACGTCTCTCACACACTTTCTAGGCACCCACGGAGTCAGCCTCTGGGAGTGTGGGGATGCAAAACCCAGCCAGGGGCCCTTGGAACCTGGTGCTCTCCGTGCGGAGCTTTGTCTGGGCGGCCAAGGAACCGCTGAAGGAGCCCTGCTGTTGCCCTTCGCTTCCCTCTGACAGAGCTTTCACTGCTGGAGCCCTTGGCAGTGTGCAACCCACCAGCCCCTAAGCCCTCCTCAAGGACGCTTGGGACCTAAGTGCAAAGGCAAGGCAGGGGTAGAGCTGAAGCCAGGAAGGCGCCAGTGGCGTTTCCGAGCCTCACACAGCCTGCTCCTTCCTGGGGAGGGAGCCTTAAAGCAAGGCAAGTCTGCGCAAGGCTCGCCTATGGCAGAGCATCTTGGTGCCAGGAACTCTGCCAGATCGGGCCTCTGAACAGAGCTAGAGATCTGCCGTACTGGAGTCGCACTTAGCTTCGTGTAAGCAGGGATTTCAGCTTGACGGGGACTTGCTGCCTCCTCTTCCCCCGAGGAGGCTCGCTTCCCTGCTGGCTGTGCACTCGCCTATCAGGCGGGGGCGCAGGGCTCCTCCAGCAGGTCTTGCCTCAGGGGCTGCTTCCCCTGAGTTGGGGCTGTGGGCAGGAACCCAGACACGCAGGATCAGGCCCCAAACACCTGCACATGTCTCTGCTGGGGAGGAGAGTGCTAGGGAACCTACGTCTGTCATACACTTTCTGGGCACCCAAGGAATCAGCCTCCGTGTGTGCGGGGCTGAAAACCCAGCCAGGGGACCTGGGAGCCTGGTGCTCTCCGTGTGGCGCTGAATCTGGGCGGCCAAGCAACCGCTGGAGGAGCCCTGCAGTTGCCCTTCCCTTCCCTCTGACAGAATTCTCACTGCTGGAGCCCTTGGCAGTGTGCAACCCACCAGCCCCTAAGCTCTCCTTAAGGAGGACTGGGACCTAAGTGCAAAGGCAAGGCAGGATTGGAGCTGAGGCAAGAAAGGCGCCAGTGGCGACTCCCAGGCTCCTGCTGCCTGCTCCTTCCTGGAGAGGCAGCCTAAAAGCAAGGCAAGTCTGGGCAAGGCTAGCCCCCGGCAGAGCAGCCTCGCGCCAGGAACTCTGCCAGATCGGGGCTCTGAGCAGAGCTAGAGCTCTGCCGTACTGGAGGCGCACTTAGCTCCGTGCAAGCAGGGCTTTCAACTTGACGGGGCTGGGCTGCCTCCTCTTCCCCCGAGGAGGCTCGCTTCCCTGCTGGCTGTGCACTCGCCTATCAGGCGGGGGCGCAGGGCTCCTCCAGCAGGTCTTGCCTCAGGGGCTGCTTCCCCTGAGTTGGGGCTGTGGGCAGGAACCCAGACACGCAGGATCAGGCCCCAAACACCTGCACATGTCTCTGCTGGGGAGGAGAGTGCTAGGGAACCTACGTCTGTCATACACTTTCTGGGCACCCAAGGAATCAGCCTCCGTGTGTGCGGGGCTGAAAACCCCAGCCAGGGGCCCTGGGAGCCTGGTGCTCTCGGTGCGGCGCTGATTCTAGGCGGCCTAGAAACCGCTGGAGGAGCCCTGCAGTTGCCCTTCCCTTCCCTCTGACAGAGCTCTCACTGCTGAAGCCCTTGGCAGTGTGCAACCCACCACCCCTAAGCCCTCCCCAACGACGCCTGGCACCTATGTGCAAAGGCAAGGCAGGATTGGAGCTGAGGCAAGGAAGGCACCAGTGGCGTCTCCCAGGCTCGCTCAGACAGCTCCTTCCTGGGGAGGGAGCCTAAAAGCAAGGCAAGTCTGGGCAAGGCGAGCCCCCGGCCGAGCAGCCTCGCGCCAGAAACTCTGCCAGATCGGGGCTCTGAGCAGAGCTAGAGCTCTGCCGTACTGGAGGCCCACTTAGCTCCGTGCAAGCAGGGCTTTCCTCTTGACTGGGCTCGGCTGCCTCCTCTTCTCCCGAGGAGGCTCGCTACACTGCTGGCTGTGCTCTCGCCTATCAGGCGGGCGCGCAGGGCTCCTCCAGCAGGTCTTGCCTCAGGGGCTGCTTCCCCTGAGTTGAGGCTGTGGGCGGGAACCCAGACACGCAGGATAAGGCCCCAACCACCTGCACATGTCTCTGCTGGGGAGGAGAGTGCTAGGGAACCTACGTCTCTCACACACTTTCTAGGCACCCACGGAGTCAGCCTCTGGGAGTGTGGGGATGCAAAACCCAGCCAGGGGCCCTTGGAACCTGGTGCTCTCCGTGCGGAGCTTTGTCTGGGCGGCCAAGGAACCGCTGAAGGAGCCCTGCTGTTGCCCTTCGCTTCCCTCTGACAGAGCTTTCACTGCTGGAGCCCTTGGCAGTGTGCAACCCACCAGCCCCTAAGCCCTCCTCAAGGACGCTTGGGACCTAAGTGCAAAGGCAAGGCAGGGGTAGAGCTGAAGCCAGGAAGGCGCCAGTGGCGTTTCCGAGCCTCACACAGCCTGCTCCTTCCTGGGGAGGGAGCCTTAAAGCAAGGCAAGTCTGCGCAAGGCTCGCCTATGGCAGAGCATCTTGGTGCCAGGAACTCTGCCAGATCGGGCCTCTGAACAGAGCTAGAGATCTGCCGTACTGGAGTCGCACTTAGCTTCGTGTAAGCAGGGATTTCAGCTTGACGGGGACTTGCTGCCTCCTCTTCCCCCGAGGAGGCTCGCTTCCCTGCTGGCTGTGCACTCGCCTATCAGGCGGGGGCGCAGGGCTCCTCCAGCAGGTCTTGCCTCAGGGGCTGCTTCCCCTGAGTTGGGGCTGTGGGCAGGAACCCAGACACGCAGGATCAGGCCCCAAACACCTGCACATGTCTCTGCTGGGGAGGAGAGTGCTAGGGAACCTACGTCTGTCATACACTTTCTGGGCACCCAAGGAATCAGCCTCCGTGTGTGCGGGGCTGAAAACCCCAGCCAGGGGCCTGGGAGCCTGGTGCTCTCCGTGTGGCGCTGAATCTGGGCGGCCAAGCAACCGCTGGAGGAGCCCTGCAGTTGCCCTTCCTTCCCTCTGACAGAATTCTCACTGCTGGAGCCCTTGGCAGTGTGCAACCCACCAGCCCCTAAGCTCTCCTTAAGGAGGACTGGGACCTAAGTGCAAAGGCAAGGCAGGATTGGAGCTGAGGCAAGAAAGGCGCCAGTGGCGACTCCCAGGCTCCTGCTGCCTGCTCCTTCCTGGAGAGGCAGCCTAAAAGCAAGGCAAGTCTGGGCAAGGCTAGCCCCCGGCAGAGCAGCCTCGCGCCAGGAACTCTGCCAGATCGGGGCTCTGAGCAGAGCTAGAGCTCTGCCGTACTGGAGGCGCACTTAGCTCCGTGCAAGCAGGGCTTTCAACTTGACGGGGCTGGGCTGCCTCCTCTTCCCCCGAGGAGGCTCGCTTCCCTGCTGGCTGTGCACTCGCCTATCAGGCGGGGGCGCAGGGCTCCTCCAGCAGGTCTTGCCTCAGGGGCTGCTTCCCCTGAGTTGGGGCTGTGGGCAGGAACCCAGACACGCAGGATCAGGCCCCAACCACCTGCACATGTCTCTGCTGGGGAGGAGAGTGCTAGGGAACCTACGTCTGTCATACACTTTCTGGGCACCCAAGGAATCAGCCTCCGTGTGTGCGGGGCTGAAAACCCCAGCCAGGGGCCCTGGGAGCCTGGTGCTCTCGGTGCGGCGCTGATTCTAGGCGGCCTAGAAACCGCTGGAGGAGCCCTGCAGTTGCCCTTCCCTTCCCTCTGACAGAGCTCTCACTGCTGAAGCCCTTGGCAGTGTGCAACCCACCACCCCCTAAGCCCTCCCCAACGACGCCTGGCACCTATGTGCAAAGGCAAGGCAGGATTGGAGCTGAGGCAAGGAAGGCACCAGTGGCGTCTCCCAGGCTCGCTCAGACAGCTCCTTCCTGGGGAGGGAGCCTAAAAGCAAGGCAAGTCTGGGCAAGGCGAGCCCCCGGCCGAGCAGCCTCGCGCCAGAAACTCTGCCAGATCGGGGCTCTGAGCAGAGCTAGAGCTCTGCCGTACTGGAGGCCCACTTAGCTCCGTGCAAGCAGGGCTTTCCTCTTGACTGGGCTCGGCTGCCTCCTCTTCTCCCGAGGAGGCTCGC
>NW_017202033.1:0-19082 GCF_001704415.2 Capra hircus
CCCAGAAATGATACGGTGACCTTACTAATATTAATAATGTTATAAATTATTATAAAAAGAACTCATTTATAAAACTTTATATGTGTGTGTGTATAATATATGTATATATATATAAAGCTGCTATTTACATACACTGTGAGTGAGTGAGTGAAAGTCACTCAGTTGTGTCCAACTCTACGCAACCCATGGGACTGTAGCCTACCAAGTTCTCTGTCAATGGGATTTTCCAGGCAAGAATACTGGAGTGGGTTCCATTCCCTTCTCCAGGGGATTATTAAGACCAGAGATCAAACCTGGATCTCCTGCATTGCACGCAGATTCTTTGCTGTGTAACCAGCAGGGAAGCCCTTGCACATGCTGACATGCTTTTCACAAACCATGACTGATTTGAAGTCGTTTTTCACTAAGTTTGAAAAGAGCCTGTTCTCATCTTGAATTCAAGTTATGGTCATGAGAAGCCTTTTCAGGATCGTTTTACACTCTCTTGAAAATACCTTGGCACTGATAGTTGATCAAAATTACCAGGAAATTGCATCTTAAACTTAACAATTTTTACTGACACAGAAAAGATCTACAATTTGAAGGAAACTGCTCATTATAAACCATAATCTAAGACAATGTAAGTATTCAGAAAAAAATTGTCCCACATAACTATTTAAATTTTCAAAATTTTAGATATTTTCCATAAGTTTCAAAATTCTAAGGAAGTAACAAATTTTAAAGAACTGTAATAAAGTAGAAATAGTGGTTATTTTATATGGATCATTTTACTGTTAGGGGACCCATATAAAGAAAGAATTTGTAAGTTATTTTGAGAAAAAGCTAGAAAATTGGCATGGGGGAGATTCAGTTGTGGATATTGAAGACTTTTGCATCTATTAGCAGTTTTGTTTCCATATTGCTAATTATCTGCATGTACATTTTCTTTGATACAGTTTTTAAACATCTTACTGGCTCCACTGATTACAGAGTTCATTGAAATCTTTGATATGACAAATGTGTGCGTACATATGTAAAAATGAGAAATGCCAATCTGGAGAGCTGGGAGTTTGTTTTATTGCTTTTTATTTTGTGAATTTGAGCAAAGAAACAGTGTGCTCTTGTCTTCCGAATGCTGACTGTTGGGTATTCAGCAGCTGAAAAAAAGCACCTAGTAGTTACTGCTCACCAAGCCAGTAGGGCAAGTAATTCAAAGCATTTCCCAAAGTCAAAACCATAAAGCCGGCCGGTGAGGGTGTCTTGAGCCCATCAGTGAAGGCAGCATAGCAGGGCTATACCCTTGCCATATGAGATGAAGGAGAGTGACCACACTGAAAAGTCCTGTGGTGACTGGAAGCCCCTACAGGAGTGTCCTTATCCGCACACAGTAAAGATTCCGCCTTGCTGGAAGCATGGCTGTGAGGGAGACGTCCTGACTCTTTTTAATGAGAAATGCTCCCAAAAGGTATTTGCAGCCTGTGCGAAGGTGAGGGCTAGAATGAACAGATGATTGCTGAAGACTTCCTGACATTTGGGGTTTTAGAGCTGACCTTTAATTGAACTTCTATGTGACTGCGTTATTTAAGAAAGTGTGCAGAGGTGGAATCCTTTCCACTGACCTGTGCTTGCTCCTGCCTCTGGTAGAATCTAAACACAACTGTCAAATACCAGACGCTCCCCAACAGCAAGTGGCTGTGAATTACTCCCAACAGTTGTAAGACATGTGCCATAAAGACTAGGATAAAGACTTGAGAGAGGAGTGTCAGTCCCAAATTGAGGATCCTTGCACATTAACGAATATAAGTGTTCTCAGTTATAACTGAATATTCCTCCAGGCATCATGATTCAGTTTGATGACCACACAGCATAAGTTAGAATCACATTCAGTCCTAATTAGTACTCTGCTAGCAGCCCTGATAGCCGGTGAATAGCTACAGCCTCAGTTGTGGTGAAAAAGTAGATGGCAGTCAGTCCCCATGAGAGAGCCAGTCCAAGGCCACTTATTGTTTTTTGACAGAGCAATATTCCATAGTTTATAAGATAATTCAAACAGAGAGATAAGGTAAGATTTGGGGATTTTAAAAGTTGAGAGAATATCATATATCAAAAGAAAAACATCATACAGACTTAGAGAAGATTATACCAAGTGAAGTAAGCCAGATAGAGAAAGACAAATATCATATGATATCACCTATACATGGAATCTAAATAAAGAAGATACAAATGAACTTATTTACAAAAAAAAAAAAAGATTCATAGACACAGAAAACACACTTGTGGTTACCAAAAGGGGAAAGGGGATAGAACAGATAAATTAGGAGTTTGGGATTAGCATGTATATATACTAGTATATATTGACATAAAATAGATAACCAACAAGCATCTGCTATGTATATATTTATATATAGGCACATATATATAAACTATATATATATGCATAGTCAGTTTATGCTCACTATGTGTACACCTAAAGTAACATGAGATTATGTCAACTATGCTTCAATTAAAAATAAAGTAGAATCAACAACTTAATTAATTTAAAGAAAAAAAAGATGTCCTTGGAACTATCATTTCCAGAGTGCTATATTAAGCTAGAAATTGGCAATAAAATAAAAACATTTTGTACAGGTGATCATCAAATATATGGTGGTGATTTAGTCACTAAGTTGTGTCTGACTCTTGTGACCCCATGGATTGCAGCCTGCCAGGCTCCTCTGTCCATGGGATTTCCCAGGCAAGAATATTGGAGTGTATTGCCATTTCCTTCTCCAATCAAATACATAAATAATCACATTATTTGACTGACAATGTAGTTGTCTATCATATGATCAGAAAATATATACCAGTAATCCTTACATGTGTTTCACTTTCTAGGTTTTAACAGTACATGTAAGTAACATTTGTTGTATTAGTTCAGATGTAGGCTGTGAAGCCAGACTACCCAGGACCCTCAGTCACTCAGCTGTGTAACTTAGGGTGAGCTATTTAACCTCCTGTGTGTCAGATTCCTCTTTAAAAATAAAAAGGGGGAGAAAATAATAATGATACTAGTTTCACTGGGCTTCCCAGGTAGCTCAGTGGTAAAGAGTCCGCCCGCCAAGCAGGAGACTAGTTCTGGATCCCTGGGTCAGAAAGACTCCCTGGAGAAGGAAATGGCAACCCACTGCAATATTCTTGCCTGGAGAATCCCATGGATAGAGGCACTGGATGGTCCACAATCCATGGAGTTGAAGTTGAACCAGACTGAGTGACTGAACACATGTGCACAACACGTGCACACACACATACACATACATACATCTGTGTATATAAATGTGTGTATATGGAGAAGGAGAATATGCTGGTAATTAAGAGAAGTATTGGCAAAATATTTTGCAAAGTTTAAAAAGCAATAACTCTTTAGGGAGGTATTCAGGTGTCTGAGAAGGCAGTCTAAGAGAGGTGAAGTTTGTTGTTTAAAACCTTTTTGCATATGAAAATATTTAATTCAAAGTAATCAATTAAAAAACCAAAAAGGAAAAAGATTGTATAAATAATTATAATACAGCTGTGCAAGCAATATTACCCATCCATTATACTATAAAACTTATTATGTGTATATAATATATGACTAATTTTCAAGAAAATTTTTCAAGAAAATTAGAGATACCAAAGGAAAATTTCATGCAAAGTTGGGCACAATTACAGACAGAAATGGTATGGACCTAACAGAAGCAGAAGATATTAAGAAGAGGTGGCAAGAATACACAGAAGAACTGTACAGAAAAGATCTTCATAACCCTGATAACCACGACAGTGTGATCATCCACCTAGAGCCAGACATCCTGGAATGTGAAGTCAACTGGGCCTAAGAGAGCATCACTATGTACAAAGCTAGTGGAGGTGATGAAATTCCAGTTGAGCTATTCCAAATCCTAAAAGATAATGCTGTGAAAGTGCTCCACTCAATATGCCAGCAAATTTGGAAAACTCAGCAGTGGCCACCAGACTGGAAAAGGGCAGTTTTTATTCTAATCCCAAGGAAAGGCAATGCCAAAGAATGCTCAAACTACCACACAATTGCATTCATCTCACATGCTAGTAAAGTAATGCTCAAAATTCTCCAAGCCACGTTTCAACAGTACATGAACCATGAACTTCCAGATGTTCAAACTGGTTTTAGAAAAGGCAGAGGAACCAGAGATCGAATTGCCAACATCCATTGGATCATCGAAAAGCCTTAAGAGTTCCAGAAAAAACATCTACTTCTGCTTTATTGGCTATGCCAAAGCCTTTTCCACAACAAACTGTGGAAAATTCTTCAAGAGATGAAAATACCAGACCACCTGACCTGCCTCCTGAGAAATATGTATGCAGGTCAGGAAGCAACAGTTAGAACTGGACATGGAAACAGACTGGTTCCAAATAGGAAAAGGAGTATCTCAAGGCTGTATATTATTATCCTGCTTATTTAACTTATATGCAGGGTACATCATGTGAAATGCCAGGCTGGATGAAGCACAAGCTGGGATCAAGATTGCCGGGAGAAATATCAATAACTTCAGATATGCAGATCACACCACCCTTATGGCAGAAAGTGAAGAGGAACTAAAAAGCCTCTTGATGAAAGTGAGAGAGGAGAGTGAAAAAGTTGGCTTAAAACTCAATATTCAGAAAACTAAGATCATGTCATCTGGTCCCATCACTTCATGGCAAATAGATGGGGAAATAATGAAAACAGTGAGAGACTTTATTCTGGGGGGCTCCAAAATCACTGCTGATGGTGACTGAAGCCATGAAATTAAAAGACGCTTGTTCCTTGGAAGAAAAGCTATGACCAACCTAGATAGCATATTAAAAAACAGAGACTTTTCTTTGCCAACAAAAGTCCATCTAGTCAAAGCTATGGTTTTTCAACTAATGTATAGATGTGATAGCTGGACTATAAAGAAAGCTGAGCACCAAAGAATGCATGCTTTCAAACTGTGGTGTTGGAGGAGACTCTTGAGAGTCCCTTGGACTTCAGGGAGATCTTACCAGTCTATCCTAAAGGAAATCAATCCTGAATATTCATTGGAAAGACTGATGCTGAAGCTGAAACTCCATCACTTTGGCCACTTGATGCGAAGAACTGTCTCATTGCAAAAGACCCTGATGCTGGGGAAGATTGAAGGCAGGAGGAGAAGGGGCCAACAAAGGATGCGATGGTTGGATGGCATCACTGACTCGATGGACATGAGTTTGAGCAAGCTTCAGGAGTTGATATTGGACTTGGGAGATGGGCGTGCTGCAGTCCACGGGGTCCAAAGAGTCGGACTTGACTGAGCGGCTGAACTGAACAGAATATATAATCATTATATATTATATAATTTTGTATAATGTATACAAATATAATTCATAAATATATAAATCACACATAATTCATATATGTATAAATCATATATGTAATTCACAGTGAAAGTCACTCATTTGTGTCCAAGTTTGAGACCCTGTGGACTATACAGTCCATGGAATTCTCTAGGCCAGAATTCTAGAGTGAGTCAATGTTCCCTTCTCCAGGGAATTCACATATATGTATAGTTAATATATATGGGCTACCCTGGTGGCTGAGATGGTAAAGAATCTGCCTGCATTGTAGGTGACCTGGATTTGATCCCTGAGTTGGGTAGATCCCCTGGAGAAGGAAATGGCTACCCACTCCAATACTCTTTCCTGGAGAATCCCATGCACAGGGGAACCTGGAGAGCTATAGTCCATGGGGTTGCAAAGAATCAGACATGACTGAGCGACTAATGCTAATCCTAATACATACATACACACACACAGAGACACACACATATATATGTAATATATAGTGAGTAGCAGAACAATACATATGGAAAGTTAACTGGCTTAGTGCATAGTTTTTCTACTTTATATTTCAAAATTTCTATCATAAATTGCAAAGGTAAATGCTGAGTATAAATAATTTTGTAAATCAATGTTAAATTTCATTTAATAATATAGAAGAATTTTTGTTAAAATATAATAATGAAATAGAGTTTGAGATTATGTACATTTTTTTTGAGATTATGTACATTTAAAACTACATACTTTATATGCTATAGCAGATCGTTTTTATTCACTAGAAGAGAAAGAAAACAAAATCTCAGTTCAGGGGTGGGCTTCCCATGACCACAGTCTCTCCATCACTGAGGAAGGTGCACAGGCATCAAGCAAAGTATCTGCATATTTGTTCAAACAATCTTGAGTTCCCGGGGCTGGCAGCCGTGTGTTTTTATTGCTTCACTGTCTCCAGTGAAGCAGGTTAACTCTGTATCAATTTTTTGTCACAAAAATAATGTTCAGTTAGAGTTCATTACACATGTTGATGAACTGATTTCCACAAATCATGTTTTATATAATTTGCCATAACTATTTAAATTTTAGCAGGGGGTAAATGAAAGGAAATGTCCCCTGTGATGTGCTGCTGTGTGGTAAAGCAAGACCTATTTTAGGCTTGTTTCGGCTATTTTAGAATGGTTTCCGTGAAAATAGAGCTCACTGTTGCTGTTTCAGAGACAGAGCTGTGTCCCAGGCCCTGTGGACATGCTGCTGTGGGGTGAAGGTGAGTGCAGGTGTCTCGGTCTGTACCCCACAATCCCAAGGGTCTGTGATGAGTTTAACAGAAAGGAATATGACCTAGTTCAGAGAACTGTTCTCTGCACCATTCCTGGTGAGCAGAATTGCTGCTACAGAACCAAGGGTGTACGCGCTTCGAACACTTGTGCTGACACTTGTGATGGCTGACCCCAGAGTGCCCACACGTTCCAGCAGACATTGTTCTGGGTGTGTCTGTAGGGGTGTTTCTGGATGAGGTCAACATTTGAATTGGTAGACTGAGTAAAGCAGGCCACCCTCCCCATCGTGGATGGGCCTCATCAAATCAGTTAAAGGTCTGAATCGAAGGGCAGGCTGAAGGAAGAAAAGCTGCTCCCGCTGTCCATCTGTCTTTGAGCTGGGACACTGGCATCTCGTGCTTTTGGACCTTGATTAGGACTGGGACTTATATCATTGGCTCTCTTGGGTCTGGACACTTCATTTGCTATAAACGTGTGAGCTGATTCCTTATAATAAATTCATTTTGATAGTAAATGGATAGATAGATATAGATTTGGAGGTGGATATGGACATAGCAATGGAGATAAAGATAGAAATAGCCTGTTGGTTCTGTTTCTCTGAAGAACCCTCATCAACGCACTGTTACTCTGCTTGAATGACTGGGCTCACTCTGACTGCTAAGACAGACCCTTTGTAACCCCTTGTGTGAGCAATCACACATTTCAAAGGGGCTGTAGAGGTGCAGTGTGTGACCACTGCAGAGAGGAGAGCCCGCTGGTCCACACATAAAGTTAGCCCATGACCCTGGCCTTGTAGCCTGAAGCTGATACTCAGACAAGGTCAGGCAGGATTGTGCCTGTCAGGCTAGGAGTGATGCCTAAACCCTAAAAGCAAGGTTGTTGTTGTTCAGTCAGCAAGTTGTGTCTGACTCTCTGCAACCCCTGGACTGCAATACTCCAGGCTTCTCTATCCTCCACTATCTCCATGACTGCTCAGACTCATGTCCATTGAGTCAGTGATGCCATCCAATCATGTCATCTTCTGTTGCCTCCTTCTTCTCCTGCCTCAATCTTCCCTAGCATCAGGGTCTTTTCTAATGAGTTGGCTCTTAGCATCAGGTGGCCAAAGTATTAGAGCTTAGGCTTCAGCAGCAGTCCTTCCAGTGAATATTCAGGCTTGGTTTCCTTTAGGACTGACTGGTATGATCTCCTTGCAGTCCAAGGGACTCTCAAGAGGCTTTTCCAGCACCACAGTTCAAAAGCATCAATTCTTCAGTGCTCAGCCTTCTCTATAGTCCAACTAAAAACAGATTTGTGTATAAATTTTGTGCAAAATCCAAGCTGAACCCATCAAGGGTTTATGATGTGTGTTGCCCTTGTCCACAACAGATACGGTCTTGTACCTAATGTGGATTTTAAAATGTTCTCAAGGACCTGATTTAAATCCATGACAAATTACCCTTTGTGCTAGATTCTGACTGAGCCAGACTAGTTTGGGAGTGTGTACTGGGGAACTCTTTGAGATACCTTCAAGGAGGAGATGGAGGCAGGGGAGGAGCCGCTGAACCAGTCGCAGGTCCATGTGGAACGCTGGCTGATCCTAGGGACGTCCTCCGGAGCTTTCCCAAACTGAAGGGGGCGGGCAGGACTGGTACCATTAACCATGGATGCGGTGCCCCCGGGGAGCAGACCCAACCCTGTTTGATGTGATTCCTGGGCAGGGATGCAGCTGTGAGCTCCAGCGGCCTTGGCAGCTGTGGTGCCCAAGGTTCACTGCCCCAGAAACCCTCACTACTCCTCCCCTGGGAACAACCTCTCTAGGATTCGAATGGGCCTAATTTCCTGGAAGAGTGCACAATACATCCTCAAGGCCACCTTGCTCTCCTGCCCTTTCTAGCTTCCCTTACTTTTCGCTTTCCCCTCTGCTGGTCTGGTGGCTGTCATGTCAGGGGGACCTGGACCTCGTTCCCTGAAGGTTCTCAGCTCCGAGCTCCAGGCCTCTCTCTATTGCCCATTTTTGTCATCCCTGAGCAGAGTGCAGGGATTCCCTGTGGCGCCTCTAACAGGCGCAGCCACAGGGGTCCCCCGCGGTTCTCCGAGCAGAGCACTGCAGCCTCTTTCCCTTGCGGCTGGGGGAGTTACCCGCGTAACAGGTGCACGTTGGATGCTCTGTGCACTCATTTCTGCTCCACAGTGAACCGCCTTCATCCTGGCAGTCATTTTGCTGTCTGTCCTGTGGGTTGGAGCTCTGCAGTGCGTGGATCTTTTGATCTCACGTGGACCCCGAGCCTCCAGACCAGGTGGAAGGCATGTAGCTGCTCCTTAAATAAGTGCAGGAATTGGGCGATGTCCAAAATGCTAGCCAGTGCATGGACTGTTTAGATCGTTTTAGTATCATGTTGGAAACTTGCCCCTTGTTAATAGTTTTAGGTATGTGCTAGCTTTTTTTTTTTTTTTTAAGAATTTAATTTAGGCTTTAAAGGTTGTATGGGATTCTAGCCCAGTGGCAGAGAAGGCAACAGCTAACAAAGGATCTTTCTGGTTGCTGGTTCTGATCCAAGCTCAATCTGTCCACGTGTCCATGCCTCACTCTCCCGAGCTTGATCACAGTTGCTGGTGCTGCTCTGATCCAAATTCAGTCTGTCCACGTGCCCACGCCTCACTCTCCTGTGCTTGAGTCACTTTCTGGTCACTTGCCCCCGTGGCACCCACTTCCTAACCCGCTGGGGCCCTTGACTATGACCTGCCAGCTTCCTTTCCCTGGATCATCTGTGAATTCCAAGAGCCCTGCGTCCACATTTTGGCAAACTCCCCAATGCCAAAGGGGCCATCTCCCCACGTGTCTGTGGTTAGGCGTTCCGTTGGTGTCTTCTGCTTCTCACCCTGCCTGTGGATTCAGGCCCACCGTGCTCTTGGTGTGGCGAGTGCAGGACGGCGGGATGTGTAAACGTCTGCAGGTCTGCGATGCTGGTGCTGCGCGGCAAGGGCCTTCCTGGGAGAGGGAGCAGCTTTGTGGCTCCTGGAACCCCAGGACCAGTGCCAGGAGAGGGACAGGGCTCATCCTGCCTGCTGGACCCTGTGATCAGCCTCAGCCATGAGGTCAGTCCCTCAGCGGCCGCCCCTCTGCTCTTTGCCGCGGCCACGCCTGTCCCTCGGCCACGCCTGTCCCTCACACGTCGCCCCCTTCTCCTTTCAGTGCTGGTGCGATTCCCTCCACGCGCGGTCCCTGACCTGTGTCTCCACCGGGGAACCTCAGGGCCCATCTCTAGTGAGAGGAGGCTTCTCTCAGCAGGAGTGCTTCCTGTGTTTCCAGCAGCTCTCATCTCCCTTTTACCCAAGATGACATTTTTATTTGTTAGTCCTTGAGAAGAGAGACCCATTCGATTCAGCTATCTCCAGAATACCCCAGAGTGCACTGTGTCCTCATAGGGAGCTAATAACTGTGGTTGACAAAACAGCATCATTTCGGGTTTGGAAAACTCACCCTCCACACTGGCAATTGCTTAGCTTCAGCCAGGTTCTGAGCCCAGTTCTCAGTGTTGAACCATGGCTCTTCCAGCAATTTGAATTTTAGAATTGAGAGAAAGTAATTTTAGGTAATGACGCAAATGAAGAAAAAGGAACAAAGTGGATACTTTATATAAATATAAGAAAATAACAAAGTAGAGTGTGAAATACACTGTATTTCTAACTCAGAAAATTATTTGATACATTCATGCTTGTTTTATTAACTTGATCATATAACTGCAAATGAGTTGAAAATAGGCATTACCTATTTTTTAGTTTTTTTTTTCTTTTTTAATATTTTACTCTATTGAATATACTTGCAGTACCTGGCAGGCTGCAGTCCATGGGGTCGCTAAGAGTCGGGCATGACTGAATGACTTCACTTTCACTTTTCACTTTCATGCATTGCAGAAGGAAATGGCAACCCACTCCAGTGTTCTCGCCTGGAGAATCCCAGGGACGGGGGAGCCTGGTGGGCTGCCGTCTATGGGGTCGCATGGAGTCGGACATGGCTGAAGCGACTCAGCAGCAGCAGTGTTTAAATTCTTGGTTATCATATTCTTGGACGTCCCTATGGCTCAGTGGTAAAGAATCCATCTGCAGTGCAGGAGGCCTGGGTTCGATCTCTGGGTCAAAAAGATCCTTGGAGAAGGGAATGGCAACCCACTCCAGTATTCTTGCCTGGAGAATTCCATGGACAGAGGAGCCTAGTGGGCTGCAGTCCATGAGTTGCCCAGAGTCAGACACAACTAAGAGACTAAGCACACACTTACGCACACACTTACACATACACATATTCTTGCTGGGCCTACTTTTCATTTGTTAGTTCTCATTTTTTATTATTATATATTACAGAAGAATTCATGCATAAGTGGGTATTTGGGAAACAGTTTTGAACATTTACTATGACTCTTTGTGACCCCATGGACTATACTGTCCATGGAATTCTCCAGGCCTGAGTACTGGAGTGGGTAGCCTTCCCTTCCCCAGAGGATCTTTCCAACCCAGAATCAAACCCAGGTCTCCCACATTTCAGGTGGATTCTTTACCAGCTGAGCCACAAGGAAAACTCAAGAATACTGGAGTGGGTATCCTATCCCTGTTCCAGCAGATCTTCCTGATCCAAGAATCAAACTGGGGTCTCCTGCATTGCAGGCGGATTCTTTACCAACTGAGCTATGAGGGAAGCCCATTTACTATGTTAATATATGTAAACATTGACTGTGTTAATATATTGCATACATAAACTGTATGTAAAGTTTCTATATACACAATAACTGAAAATGTTGAGACTAATTTAAACTATTCTTTGCTGGGAATAAGTAGTGATTCATTGACTTTTTCTAGTAGGTATTTTTTCTCCAAGAATATGAGTTAAAGAGCGACTGGGTTTATGTTGAGCATATAAATGGACTTCTCAATCATAGGCTCGTTAGATAGTTGATGTTTAGCAGTTTGACAAGGGTCAACAGTCATTTTGCATAGGGCTATTGAGAGTTGCAGTGTTTTATTAGCCAGTTTTGAACTATCAGTATTTTTCTGTGTATGAAGAAAACAGGTTCTAAGAGAAATTCTTATGGTTCATAGAAACAACTCCATGGATACGTGCTGCTTCTAAAAATACTAGTTGCCTCACTTATGCTGTTAATTCTAGATGTTTAACTACCAAAAGCAAAAACTCACTGTAAGACATGATTTGATAGACAGCAAGAGCCATATAAAGATATTAGGACAGAGTGCGTGTAAAGAAGGAAAACTGTGATCCTATCACAGCTTTCCCTTTGCAAATCTCCCCTGGAGAAGATGTATCTGTTATCTGATAGATGAGCAGTGGAGTAATGTGTGTGAAAACCAATGTAGCAAGATTAGAAAAATGGCATCTCAGCCAAAAGAGCTCTCATTTCAGCATAATTAGAAACCTCTTCATCAGATGGCTCTCTTTAAGATTACCAAGATTACTAGTAGAGGTGCATATAAAAATTAAATCTATATAGTAGCTCTTGGGTATGAATTTTCTCAGAGCTGTTGTTGATTAAATTAAAAATTGTATAGGCCTATGTTATAATAGAGAAGTTATGTTTAGACAGAAAAACAGACTGATAACCTGGTTAGATACTAAAATTTAAACCATTTAATAGCCCAACATATTAATAATTGAGTGTTTGAGGCTCAAATCACCTGATTCTATGTGTTTGCTGTTTTATTCTGGTAGATTCCAAACGCACCCAACCCGACTTAAGTTGTTTTACCTACAGACTGATGATATTAACATGGCTCAGCCGGTAAAGAATTCGCCTGCAATGCAGGAGACACAGGAGACTCGGGTTCAATCCCTGGGTCAGGGAGATTCCCTCAAGAAGGAAATGGCAACCCACTCCAGTATTCTCGCCTAAAAAATCCTATGGACAGAGGAGCCCACCAGGCTACAATCCACGGGGTCACATAGAGCTGGACACGGCTGAGTGACTGGCACACACACACACACACAGGAGTATTAACATGGGCTATTATTAACAAAAAATAAAAACAAACACATAACAACAAACACCCTACTAGAATGGTGTCGCAATCAAGATAATTCCTCGTTCTGTGTTGGAGACAGGATCGCCACTGAAGTCAGACGGACCTGAATTGAGGTCTTGGCACTTGCCGCCTGATGGCTGTGTGGCTTTGGGTGAGTTGCTCTACCTCTCTGAGCCTAGATTCCCCCATCCATCAGTGAGGAATAATTCCCCCAGCCTGGCTGGGGTGGTTGCGATCATCTGAGAGGATGCATATAAGATACCTGGCAAGTGGTAATGGCTATGGTGGTTTCTAACAATTTTTTTAAATAGATAATTCATGTGTAAATTGAAATAAGTCTCAGCTTGATGAGTGAATTTCAGAATTGACCCTTCTTCCTTAGGAAAAATTGACTGTGTGACTTGCACTCGCAGTGATCTCTAGATATGCCCTCTTTCCCATCTGGACTGGCATGGGCTCAGACTGCCCGGGGCCCCTAATCTTCTTCCTCACTTGCTGTATGTCTTGGGGCAAATTAGTTAACCTCTCTCAGTCTGAAGTGTCTTTATCCCAAGATGGGAAGTGATAGTACTTATCTCTTTAGACCCTTAATCATCATCACTTGAAATACCATATAAAATGGCAAATACATAGTGTGTTTGTTTGTTTTGGTTTTTTTAAGTAATTCCTCATTCTTCTGTTGGAAGGATTTGTGTTCTTAAGGCAAGGCCCTGGCTTCAAGAACCATGTTCAATCAGTAGCACAGTTTATTCCAAAATTCTCCTTTTTCCTGAGTTCCACTTCATGAGTGAATTATAAATACTGTCTCCTTTCTATAAAGTGAAATCAGCTGCTTATTAAATTTGTTGGCTTTTAGTCACTAAGTCATGCCTGAGTCTTTGCGACCCCATGGCCTGTACCCCACCAGGCTCCTCTGTCCATGGTGGGGATTCTCCAGGCAAGAATATCTGGGATGAGTTGATACGCCCTCCCTCAGGGGATCTTCCCAACCCAGGGATCGAACCCAGGTCTCCCACTTTGCAGGTGGATTCTTTAATGACTAAGCCACCTGGGAAGCCCAGTTGAATACTTAATACATCGCACTGGAGAGGCTGGAAGAGCAGGGGGTACAGCACATGAAAGGTTCTTGTGGAAATTTGACGTTTAAGGTCTGGGTTTAGGGCCCTTGGCTGCAGCTGCATCCCGGTATCCCTACTTAACATTGATCCTCATGGACTGTTTTACTATCAAAGCAAATGAGTTGGGGCATCCTGGAAATTGTCCGGGTATTAGGCCTTGCTGAGACCATCAGGGCAGACCTGCCTGGGAGACAGCTCCCAACTGTGTCTCCATGTTAGGAGAAGGACATGGTGTGAGTGATATTTATCAGGGAGAAAAGAGGGTGAGGGGTGACTGAAACCAGCAGGGGAGCTGCAGGTGATGAGGTGAGCTCTCTAGGTAGAAAGCAGTTCTGTATATTTTTCTAGCCACTTGCTGTCTCCCTGCTTCTCCGATGTCCAGAGGGTTTGGCAGAGGGTTTGATGTTCCAGGTTTGATTCCTGGAACACTTGGGTTTTAGAGTCAGATACGACAGGATCCACTTTAGATCCTTTGTTCTTCAATTGCCCCACAAGCTGTTTTACTTATTGTTATTTTTTTCATATTCCTGCTTCCTTTAGAATTTCAATGACCTTAAAAAGTCTGTTTTGGAGTCCTTGGTGGAATTACTAAGTTGTGTTGATTTGAAAACACAAGTTGCATGACTGGTTTAGAAGTTAGCAGTGGATCTTATCTCTGTATGTCCTGTATTGTTTCATCCTCACACACTTGTTCACGTTTCCAAGTCAAGAGGGTCCTTTCATCACAGAAGATTCTTTATGATTCAACTCACATGCATTTTCTTTTAGACATATTTCTTAACCTGGCAGCAAATATAGCTCTATGTTTTTCAGCTTTTCTGTTGGAAATTTGGAGTGAGCAGAAAGGAGGTTAGTGCCAAGTGAGACTGTTGAAGAGAAAAACTAGCTGAGAGGCCAGGCCAACCTGTACTTGGGGCAGAAAGGTCTGAAAATATTGCAGGACCACAGATGGGGTCAGGCTAGTTCAGTGGACAGAGCTGTAGCCAAGAGACCTGAATCTTGCTTAAATCTGCTTATGTTTCCCTGGCCTTTAAGAGCCTCATCTCTGATGAGAGATAGAACAGGACATCAGCAGGCTTTTCTTCCAGCTTGGAAAAAGATATAAATCAGCAATTAATTCTACCAGTATTTGGTTTCTATGGGAAACTGACTGCAGGATCCATTAGCAAGACAAATGAGATGTGATTGTTACCTCTGTTAATGACGACCCTCCATTGGGAATTTTCAATACAAAGATGAAAGTAACGAGGGAAAGGAGCTGGGTTTTCAATATAGTAGAGAAAAAATTGGACTTCTCAGGTGGCTCAGCAGTAAAGAATTCTCTGCCTGCCAATGCAGGAGACTCAGGTTCAATCCCTGCGTCAGGAAGATCCCCTGGAGAAGGAAATGGCAACCCACTCCAGGATTCTTGCCTGGGAAATCTCACGGACAGAGGAGCCTGATGGGCTACAGCCCATGGGGTCATAAGGAGGCAGACACAACTTAGTGACTAAATAATAACAAAGAGAATAATTCAGTAATGCCTATAATAAAACTGAACCAAAATATATAGCATGGGAGCTTGTGATGAGGCATCTCAGAGGCCCCTCGATGCTGTGCAGTCCCTACATTTTATCACGGAGTAGGAGGACTGGTTTGTAACCATCCACTCAGGTGAGAAGGCATCATTTTGAAGGATCAGGATTAGGTCACAATGGAGGCTGAAGGTGAAGCCTGGTGGGTAGTGGAAGGCTGAGCCATGTGGTCTCACTGAGATGCAGCACATGTGGAGGAAAATGAAAATAGTCTGTATGTAAATCAGATGCTTTTCTTTTTTCTTTTTTATTTATTTTTTAATATAAATTTATTCATTTTAATTGGAGGTTAATTACAATATTGTATTGGTTTTGCCATACATCAACATGAATCTGCCACAGGTATATACGTGTTCCCCATCTTGAACCCCCCTCCCTCAGATGCTTTTCTAAATGTCATATCCTCACAGCAAAGGAGGGTTAGGCTCCTGACCATTACACAGAGCTGATTCCCCATGTTTCTGGCTGCCAGACTCCTCCTCTCACTGAGAAGGGCTCCTAGCAGCCATCGCGGTCCTGCACCGGGACAACGGGGTTTCTTAAAGTTCTCAATATTGAAGATAATTTGAAACGTGACAACTTAAAATATGATTTGCTCTGTAGTTACACAAATCCTTTTGTTTATTCTTTGCTATAGATAGAAAATATGATAAAAAAAAAAAGAAAAATTGCACCTCCCCAGCCCTTTATATGCTTAGGTATTGAACTTATTGCAACTTTCCTCTAAAAATATTCAGATTTACACCATTTCAATGCAAATAATTTTAAAATCAATTTATTTGCCTGATTTCATGAAGCAGTCCCAAAGTCTGATCGCATTATGATTTCTTCCAGCACTGCCTAGGCTGTGTAGACCCTGAGTGTTGGGAGGAGGAGAGGCGAGGAGAAAGCCCCCGCGGCTGTTACTTGTCCCATTTTGGTTGAAGGAAATTCTTCCGGTCTCCTCCTAACCTGCCTTTGATTTCTGTTTACACACACTTGTCCAAGTTTGCTGTGATTTGCTCTCACCCCAGTTCCTGTATTTTCCCTTTGAGAAAGGCAGTTTTCTAATGTTCAAAGAGGATCCTCTTTTGGCATAAAAGGCATGCCTGAATGATCTTTCCAAAACACATGGACATTTAAGAAAGTCATCCATAAAGCTGCATTTTGTAAAAATGTGACTCGGGATGTTGGTAATTACCACCTGAAGCATCTACCTGTAATCGCCATCGCCGCCCTCTTTGCTGAGGGTGTGCAGCTGGGCTCTGCAGGGGAGAGGTGCTGCAGGCACTGAGGTCCTGACCACCCTCTGGTCCTCTGCCCCTCCTGACTCACCATCACTCCATAGGTGGTCCTACTTAGAACCGTGGACTTAGAGCATCGCTGTGAACCATCACTCTCCTTCATGCCTTCACTGTGAGATCTGCACAGCCCCTAAGCCATCCTCTTTATCTTTTCCTCTTTGGTTTATCACTTTTTTTTTTTTTTTTTTTTTTTTGCTAGGACTCAGCTATTCATCTTCAGTGCTAAAATTAGCATTTTTATTTCATGGAAATATTTAATTCTACTGAAATTGTGTCATAAGGAAAAAAGCATGCTGCTATTCTTCACTATTTTGTGTTTGATAGACACAGAGTGCCTTTTGTACATCATTTTCTCTCTTCTGAGGAGATTCTTTCATCTTTTTATCACTGCCTGTGGTTCTTTGATCATTTCTATTGCTCTTTTGATGTTTTCTAAATCCTTTGAGTAATGAGGGACTCAAAATACAACAGATGATGTGATCCAGCATTTTACCTTTAAGAATATTCTACCTTCCTGAGAATGAGTTCACATGTCATCAGTTTTTTTTTTTTTATTCTTTACATCTTTAACTCTTTTACTAACAAGTCATTAATGTGCAGACAGCAGGCTAATTATTTCCTTTTTTCCTCCGCCTCGATTAGTGCTGTAATTTTTCCATGTGTTCTTAAAGTTAGAAGAAAGATCATAACTAGCTAGAATTCAAAATTAATAATTTGAGTACAACTGACACAGTTTTAAATGTTCACAAGTTCTATCTTGTAGATGGTAGAATTCCAGAGTTGAGATTATTTCATCACAGGGACTTTTTTACATTATAAGTAAAACAATTTCAAAAATTGCATATCTTCCTGTTTCTTTTCTTTAAAATTTTTAAAAATATATATATGTGTTTCTAATTAGACTTCCTAAGCAGCTTTCCCCTTTGTCTGCACAGCATGAAGCCTTCATTGGAACACTCTGTTTGCCATGCGCACTTTACGCTGTGACTACCAGCATTTTGCTTTTTGTTTCCAGGATGGCTATGAGCTAATCACTAATCATCTGAACATCAGTTTGATTATCTGTGAAGTGGGGATAATCATAACTGGGTTTTGTCTGGATAAATTGCATAAATAGGTATGAAAGCTCATTAAAGTCTATAAAAGGGCCCTCAGTTGGAAGCTGTAATTACAATGTGTGTTTTGAAAACAGCCTAGATGAATAAACAGTTTACCTGAAGGGGTATTTTCTAGAAAGGAAAAGAAAACTAATTTTATAATAGCTTGTGCACTATGATTTATAAGTGTTTCTGATTTCAAGTAGGCTCTCTTTTTTCAATGATTTAATAATGCTGTAAAAATGCACTCACAATTTTCTCCCCCTCCTTCTTTTTTGTTCTCCTCCCTAAGGCTGTGACTGTTTCCTTCCTTGAAGTCAATTTCATTACCACAAACTTTTCAAAGTAGTTTCTTGGTCCGTATCAACTTTACCATTATCTTTTCAAACTGTTCACTTTCTTGTCAAAAATGCAATTATCTATCCAGGCCAGGGACAGCACTTTCTTGTTCCCACTGGTGTGCTCAGAACTAGAAGTGATTTCACTGGTTGCTCCTCGTATAACCTCCTTTAGAGTCCGAGTGACGGATCTAAGTCTATGCTTTTTCTTTTCCTGTAAAATACCCTGTTGAATGATACTCTTTTGTTCAAGGATATGATCCCTCAGTTGCCTTTGGTGTTATTTATTTATTTATTTATTTATTTTGGTCTTTCCTTAAAATTGCATCCTTTCCTATTTCCATTGTTTTGCTCTTATTCCAGCAGATTTTATTAAAATAAATCCGAAGCCCTCCCTTGCTGCACGACCTTGTCTCTCCCGTCCTCACTATTTGCGATGTATTTCCACCAGGTTATTGCAACTGTCTCCCTACTGATATGCTTTTCTCCAGGCTTTCTCTTTTATGGTCTGTGATGAACAGATTCACCATCCTTGTTTCAGGAAGTCTCTGCTCTATAAAGAAAAGAAAGAAAGGAAAATGTGTGTAGAAAAAGCTATGAACACTGAAGCTGCAGAGAATCAGCTGCACCTTCTTTGAACTATGTGTTTAAGTTACTCTCTGCGGTAACTGACTTCCTCTTTCTGAGAAATTTCTGTGACATTGTTACTGAACTAAAGTTGGGCCATCTCACCTGCACCCAGAAAAGCGGGTCTAGTGACTCCAGGTTATGATGAAGGAAAGTATGGCTGAGCAGGGAGAATGGGCAGTTCATGATCAAAAGACCCTCAGGAAAGGTTGTTTGTTTGTTTGCATTTTTAATTGGAAGAAAATTACTTTACGGTGTTATGTTGTTTTCCGCTGTACAATGCAAATGAGCCACAATTATACATGCATCCCCTTCCTCCTGAGTCTCCCTCCCTCCCGCACCCACTCTTCTAGGTCATCACAGAGCACCAGGCTGGGCTTCCCCCCCCGTGTTATGCAGCAACTTCTCACCAAGGCCCTTGTTATTACACAAGGCTGTGTTATATATGTCAGAGTTTG
>NW_017202034.1:0-6501 GCF_001704415.2 Capra hircus
CCCCAGTCAGGGTATTAAATCCACATACTGCAACTAAAAATGCCACATGTGACAATTAAAATTCCTGCTCCCACATACTACAATGAAGATTGAAGAGCCCTTGTGCTGGAACTAAGACCAAGCACAGCCAAGTAAATGAATAAATATTTGAAAGAAACAAAGAAAAATATATGAGAATCCCTGTTAGTTCAGGCAGTTAGGACTTTACGCTTTCACTGCCAATGGCCACGGTTCAACACCGGGTTGTGGAACTAAGATCCCACATGTTCTATGGCATGACCAAACAAACACCCACAAAAATAATTGACGACGACAGAACTCCCAAAGTTTTGAAAATGAAGCAATATAACTGCAAACAGGCTGAGGGTAGAGTAAAGATTGCCAGGAACCCAAAGTGCAAACGTGGCACCTCTATACTTCACAAGCATCTTTAATGCTGTGGTTTAGCTCCTCCTACTCCTGCTTCTAAACCTAAATAATTTATTTCTCCTAAGAGAAATTGTTATGGGAAAAACATTATTTGAACTGAATATCAAAAACAGCACATTTTTGAGACAGAGTTAAATCAATTTCATGTGTTAATATGCATTACATTTGAGAAGAAGAAAGCTCGGCAAAACAATGACCTAAGTCAGTGCTATTCACAGACATTTCTGCAGCAATAGAAATTTTTTTTTTTTTAATAATTGTTACATGTATTCCCTGATAAGGATGATCAGCTTTTCACATGTATAAATGCTTATGTTTCTTTTCGGTGAGGTGTTCTGTTTATATCCTTTATCTGAATATTCAGATGGAGTGTTCATCTAGGAGGTTTTCTCTCTTTTTTTTTTTTTTTGCCTTGCTGTGAGGATTAAGGGATCTTAGATTTTCAACCAGGGATTGTCTCTCTGCCTCCTGGAGTAGAAACACAAATCTCTAACAACCCGTTCACTAAGGAATTCTCCATAAAAAATATTTTCTATGTCCTTGTCTAATACGCCACTTTGCAAATGTTAAAATGTAGTCAGTGTGACTGAGTTATTAAATCTTTGTGTGTGCTCAGGGGCTTCAGTCTGTCCCAACTCTTTGTGACCCCATCAGTGTAGCGCACCAGGCTCCTCTGAACCCACATCTTTTACATCTAATGTATTGGCAGGCAGGTACTTTACCACTAGCACCAACTGGGAAACCTATTAAATCTTTACTTTAATTAATTTAAAATTAAAAGATATGGCTAGAAGCTAGAACCAGATCTTCACAAAGGAGTTTCAATTAACTTGTATACTCAGTAATTTGTGTATCTCTTAGATCTTTTCCTCAAGATGAGATTCCATGCCCTCCCTAAATGTACGCTGCTTTTAGTGGCTTGTTTCCAATATGTCAGTAGGAAGGAGACAACTCTAGAGCAGAGGAACTAGTGGTAAGTCATATTGATAGTATGAATCCTTGATGGGAAGTGATGAGAAAGATATTTTGCCTTGGAAGTATAGTTCTAAAATTATACAAACCCCAGGGCAATCAGGAGAAACATACCAAACCCATATAGAGAGTCATTCTGCAAAATACCTGTCCCTGAAGGACTCCTGAAAACTGTCAAAAGTCATGAAAAACAAGGAAAGTTTAAGAAACTGCTATAGACCAGAGTAAGCTAAGGGAGGTATCTGTAGCTTTTAGCTATATATTCTCATGCAGTTCAGTATCCTATATGAGAATATGACACTAGGAAAGAAATTTGTGGAAAAACTGGTAAAATCTGAGAAAACCCTGGAAGTTAGTTAAAGGTACCCTACTGAAAGATGCTGGAATAATTGTGAAGCATAAAGGAAGTCATTTCACATATATACATTTCAGACATTGCATGTGTTTTCTCTACATAACACCCACTTCATTTTTGACTTCACTGAGATGGAAATCTGAAGTACGGTGTATGCTTAAGTGAATGGAAATCTTCAAATACAAACGATCAATACTATTTAGACTGTGTCATCTGACTATAATGCAATAATGAGAAATTGACCAAAGAAGCATCTTTTAAAATGCCATTCACTTGGAAAATAGAAATATCTATATTAACACATAACATATGTCTCTATGGAATTTTCCTGCAAGAATCCTGGAGCAGATTGCCATTATTTTCTCCAGGGGATCCTCCTGACCCAGGTTCGAACCCAGGCCTCTTGTGTCTCCTGCATTGGCTGGAAAATGATTTACCAGTTGAGTGACCAGGGAAGCCCATGCAATATATAGTCTTGTCTTTAGAAGAGAATATTAGGATATACTTGGAAGTGAATGATAATGAACAGTCTATTCGCAAAAATTGTGGGACACAGTTAAATTTTGTACGGAGAAACAATGGAAACAGGAAACAGACTTTATTTTCTTGGGTCCAAAAGGATTGTGGATGGTGAATGCAGCCATGAGCTTAAAAGCTATGTGGCCCTTGGAAGAAAAGCTATGACAAACCTAGACAGCATATTAAAAAGCAGAGACATTTCTTTGCTGACAAAGTCCATCTAGTCACAGCTATGGTTTTCCGGCAGTCATGTATGGATGTGACAGCTGGACTATAAAGAAGGTGGAGTGCTGAAGAATTGATGCTTTTGAACTGTGGTGTTGGAGAAGACTCTTGAGAGTCCCTTGGACAGCAAGATCCAACCAGTCAATCCTAAGGGAAATCAACTCTGAATATTCACCGGAAGGAATGATGCTGAATCTGACAATCCAATAGTTTGGCCACCTGATGTGAAAAGCCAAGTAATTGGAAAAGACCTTGATGCTGGGAAAGACTGAGGGCAGGAGAAGAAGTGGGCAGCGAAGAATGAGATGTATGGATTGTATCACCAACTCAATGGGCATGAGTTTGAGCAAACTCGAGGAGCCACTGAAGGACAGGGAAGCCTGGTGTGCTGCATGCAGTCCATGGTGTTGCAAAGAGTCCAACGTGACTGAGGGGCTGAACAACAACAGCAAATTAAGGTAAATGTATAGCATTAGATATAAGAGAAATGAGAGCTACAAATAGTTATCTCAAAAAGTCGTAATGATGAGCAACAGAACAAACTTATAGCGATGTGAAGGAATGAAATTAGTAAAGAATGAAAAATGAATATAATAGAGAAGAAAATATTGTAACAAAACCAAAACTTTATTCTCCCATATGACTACTAGGAGACTCCAGCAGAACAGGGCCTTTAAAAAAGACTCTGTGAAGGGCCAAAAAAAGAAATATTTTAGGCTTTGTGAATATGATCATTGGTGATTAATTAAGTTTTCAGCCATAGATAATAACCAAAGAAACTGGCAAGTCCGTGTTCCAACTTTAAGGACTCCGAAAACTGAATTTCACACAAATTCATGTCAGAAAATAAAATTCTTTTCGGTTTTCCTCAGCCATTGAAAGTCTAAAGCTCTAAAATTTAAAAAAAAGAAAAAGAAAAAGAAGAAAAGCTCATTCTCAGCTCACAATAGACAGTGAAAAACAGGGGCAGGCTTCCCTGCCTTGATTGAAATGTAATTCCAAGAGAAGGGGCTTCAAGATCCACTGTATGGTCAAGTTCCTTAAGCAAAGAACTTGCTTAAGGGAGGTCACCCCTGAGGGCTGTGAGTGCTGGACACCATCACTGGACTCCCCTGGTAGACTCGGAGGCCGTTCTCAGCCCTGTGCCCTGAGGACTGTACTATCTGGTTTTTCTTCGCCTTTGGTGAGCTGAGCAATCTTGACCCAAGACTCTTCAGATTCAGATTTAGCCTGACCACGCCACAGCAGGTGCCTTTACAGGGTGGTGGGTGGGGGGAGGGTTCAACGCCGCACATGCACCCATCTCGGCCTCGCGGCCAATCAGATTGCAGGCGCCGACACCTGGTAGCCAGCCATCGGAGGCAGCCCATACGCCGGTAGGGGGAGCTGAGGCGGCGCCCAGACCTGAGGAGACGCCCCAGGAGGAGACCTCCCGCTCAGGCTCGCCTCCTCACACTTAATCCAGGAACTGTTTAGGGCAGGTGAGCCGCAGGCAGTTCTGACTCCTCCGCCAACTGGGACAGGTAAGGACTGGAGAGTGGTTCAGCCAAAGCGGTGCCTGAGGGAGGCTAAAGGGAGGGTTTCTCGGGGCCCCACTCGCATCAAGAATTGCTCGGCGGGGCGGCTGGTGAGGGCCCGCCGGCCCTCAGGAGGGAGCGTGTGTGGCAGGACCCACAGGCCTCAGGCTCCTTTCGCCCTCTCCCCTCTCTAGTCTGGGCGGGCTCTGCCTCCAGCAGCTTTCCTGCCCCTGGGGTGGGACAAGCCAGCTCCTGGAAAGGGCGTCTTAGGCCCTGGCCCCGGGACCACCCTCAGCCTTCTTGTGGAACCTAATGTATTTAAACACACATACACAAATCTTCACGGCCCAAACCGGTTCTGCACCTAGGCACAGTCAGGCGGGCGCTGGGAAAAAAAAAAAAATCCATCTAGTGGATTCTTCACTGCCCTGTTGTTTTGGTCGTTTTCCTGTTTCCTCTGCCTCTCCTCGGACTCCAGGGCTGCCCCGTCCCTGGGTCCCAGAGATTCAAGCCTTTGGTTCGGGAAATTGGCAGATGAGGTATTTGTTTTTTTGTTACTGAGAGAAGGGAGGGGGGAGGAAGAAGCTCAGGGAAAAAGGAGTTCAATCACTTGCTCTGGTTGAGTGTGAGATGCCTGGTGAGCATCCATAGGGTAGGACCAGGTAGGCCTGGGGGGATAGAATGTTCCGGAACAGGTGACTCACCCTGACCTTTCCCTCTGCTCATCCCCAGGGTGTGACCGTTTGCTACCTGGAGGTCTCAAGCGCTCAGGTTTTCAGTGGGCCCCTGAGGTAATGTGAAAGACATCTTTACAATAAGGGACAAAGTGTGGCTTTCTTACTTTCCGTTTTTCTCTGTTCATTCGTGGGCTGACACGTTGCTGTTGAGAGAGAGTATTCCTGATAGGGGATTACCTGACCCTGATTGCTGGTGCTGACTTCAGGGCAATCATGGTTTCAGGTTTGCAACTTTCTGAGTGGCAACCTTAAAAACAGGCAGGGTGACTTGCTTTCTCCTGCCTTCTTGAAAGAAAAAAAGTAAGAGCACCATGGGTCTTAAGCTGTGTAGAGCTGACTCCTACCACTTGGTGAGGCTAAAATGGGGCAATGCACATATCCTAAGGTTTTTAGCTACGAAAAGAAAGCAATGCAGGTGTAGGGGTTCCCTGGGGGCCTGGTGATTAGTATTCTGGGCTTTCACTGCAGTGGTCTGGATTCAATCTCTGGTCAGGGAACTGGGACCCCACAAGCCAAGCATCATGGCCAAATGAATAAATGAATCAAGTGGTTCATTCAGAGAAAATGTGTTGTGATTTAACATGTTCACGTGGGATTACTTGCTCATTTCTGTACCCAAGGGCTTTATTTCATTAAGTAAGTGAACTCCACTGGATGGGGGCGAGGCACCATCTGAGTTGATTTCATGCGAGTAAACAAGATCATAGGTAGCTCTATGCCCAGCAACTTGTGCCTACAGCTGTTTTGTATACTTATCTTGCTGGTACAGCTTTGAACTTTGCAGCTTGTTTTGTTTTGGTCACAACATGTGGCTTCATAGGCTATTAGTTACCCAACCAAGGATTGAACAGAGGATCCTGGCAGTGAGAGGGCTGAGTCCTAAGCAAACCACTGGACTGCCAGGCAACTCCTGTTTTTGGTGCTTTGGTTTTTTGCGTGTTGGTGTGTGTGTGTGTGTGTGTGTGTGTGTAATTTTTTGCTCTATTTATAGGAGAATTCCATGTGTAAGTATGATGTAAATGGTATTATAACTTGAAATGTTTGTGTTGTATGATCTCAAAAGTGAATAATTTGAAACAACTTAACACTTGTTATCTCTTGGCCCAGGATCTCTCCTGAGGTAGCAGTCAAGCTTTTGTCTGGCTTGGCAACCTCTGAAGACTTAGCTTGTTGAATCTAAGCTCTCTAACTTGGCTGAACTCATGAAGCCTCAGTTCTCCTTCTGTGGGCCTCTGCAAGGGGCTTCTCTTGTGGAGGCTGCTGTCTTTTCTCAGAATGAGCGATTCAGGAAAGCACTTGGCACCCATGATAAAGTGAAGAGTCTTTTTTCAGATGTTACACACCTTCACTTTTGTATTTGCTTAGTCTCCCAGATCAACCCTGTGATAGATTGAGAGAGAACTACATAGGGGTGGGAATATCAGGAGATTCGGTTCACTTGAAGGCTGGTTACCATACCCATTAATCCACCATGCCAGCGTTTTTTAAATGATCTCAGTTCTGTTATTGTGAGCAATTATTTCGCTTGTGTACTCTTCTTGTGTGCTGCTACTGCTGCTAAGCCGCTTCATTCGTGTCCGAGTCTGCAGTCTCATGGACAGCAGCCCACCCAGGCTCCCTCGTTTCTGGGATTCCCAGGCCAGAACACTGGAGTGGGTTGCCATTTCCTTTACCAATGCATGAGAGTGAAAAGTGAAAGTGAAGTCATTCAGTTTGTGTCCTACTCTTCGAATCCGCATGGACTGCG
>NW_017202035.1:0-6501 GCF_001704415.2 Capra hircus
CCCTCCAGGCGAGATGAGGCCCATTTCCGCTGAGGCGTCTCGAGGCTAATCACATCTAACATCTGGAACTTCCAAAGGTCCTTCACACCCTTACTGCAACTCAAGAAGTTCCCCGACATACCCGTCTCCACTCGAGAGGAAACAGGAGAGTACCGCCCAGATCCAGAGGAGCCCCTTTTCCGCCTCCTATCTCGAGAGGAGGGATCCTTTCCCTGTGTGGTCCGGAAAGAATTCCCGGCATTCACCTCGCATCTCAAAAGGAGGCTCTCCACAGGAAAGGCGAGAGGAACTCCAGGGTCGTGCGACCATTCCCGGAGTACCCCAGATGTCTCAGTCAATTCCAGGGAAACCTGTTTTCACTGCTCTGCCTCGAATTTCAAGCCAAGGATCGACTCACACAACGGTGACACGTGGAAAGCCCTGTGGGAAAGCCTCGTCGGAAAGTCTCGAGGGAAAGCGTCGAGGGAAAGCCACAGATCCCTTGTTCAACCGGAAGGGAAGCGTGACACTGCTGCTACAGCTCGGGAGGAAATCGCATGTCCCTCCCCACACTCGAGATGCAGAATGACTTTCCTAGGGAGACTACAGAAGTACCCCAAGATCCATGTCAGCACTGGAGAGGAATCCTCAGGTTCGGCACCGACTCCACTCAAGATCTTAGGCCCGGCATCGACGGGAGAGGAATCCCGACAGGACCCCGAGCAACTCGCATGGGGACTGGCCTTTCCTGAGGCCACCAGAGCGGGTCCCGGAGGTCCCCTTCGTAAACTCGAGAGCACCTGCCACAACTCGAGAAAATCCAGGAGGTTCACCCCTCCAGGCGAGATGACGCCGTTTCCCCTGAGGCGTCTCGAAGCTAATCACACCTAACTTCTGGAACTTCCAAACGGTCCTTCACACCCTTGTTGCAACTCAAGAAGTTACCCGACATACCCTCTCCACTCGAGAATAAGCACGAGAGTCCCGCCCACATCCAGAGGAGCCCCGTTTCCGCCTCATAGCTCGAGAGGAGGGATCCTTTCCCTGCGTGGTCACTCAAGAATTCCCGGGTTCCTGTCGCATCTGAAGAGGAGGCGCTCTCCACAGGAAGGCGAGAGGAACTCCAGGGTCGTGCCACCATTCCCCGAGTCCCCCAGATGTCTCAGTCCATTCCAGGGAAACCTGTTTTCCCTGCACTGCCTCGACTTTCAAGCCGAGGATCGACTCACACTACGGTGGCATGTGCGACAGCATTGTGGGAAAGCCTCATGGGAAAGCCTCATGGGAAAGCCTCGAGGGAATGCCCCTTATCCCTTGATCCACGCCAAAGGAAGTGTGACACTGCTGCTACAACTCGGGAGGAAAGCGCACCTGCATGCCCCCACTAGAGACGAGGACTGACTCCCCTGGGGAGACTCCAGAAGTACCCCAAGATCCATGTCAGCATTGGAGAGGAATGCTCAGGTTTCGACACCGACTCCACACAAGGTCTTAGGCCCCGGCATCAATGGGAGAGGAATCCGAGAGGCCCCCGAGCAACTCGCATGGGGACTGGCCTTTGCTGACGCCACCAAAGCGGGTCCCTGAGGTCCCCGTCATAAGTCGAGAGCACCTGCCGGCAACTCGAGAAAATCCAGGAGGTTCTCCCCTCCAGGCGAGATGAGGCCCATTTCCGCTGAGGCGACTCGAGGCAAATCACACCTAACGCTCTGGAACTTCCAAAGGGTCTTTCACACCCTTGCTGGCAAATCAAGAAGCTCCCCGACATACCCGTTTCCACTCGAGAGGAAGCACGAGAGTCCCGCCCACATCCAGAGGAGGCCCGTTTCCGCCTCCTAGCTCAAGAGGAGGGGTCCTTCCACTGCGTGCTCAGGAAAGAAATACCGGCGTTTCCGTCGCAATCTCAGGAGAACGCACTCTACACAGGAAAAGCGAGAGGAACTACAGGGTCGTGCCACCATTCCCCGAGTCCCCCAGATGTCTCAGTCCATTCAAGGGAAACCTGTTTTCCCTGCACTGCCTCGACTTTCAAACCGAGGATCGACTCACACTACAGTGGCACGTGGGACAGGCCATGTGGAAAAGCCTCGTGGGAAAGCCTCGTGGGAAAAACTCGAGGGAAAGCCCCTGATCCCTTGATCCACGCGAAGGGAAGCGCGACACTGCTGCTACAGCTCGGGAGGAAAGCGTCCATGCATGCCCCCACTCGAGACGAAGACTGACTGCCCTGGGGAGACTCCAGAAGTACCCCAAGATCCATGTCAGCAGTGGAGAGGAATGCTCAGCTTCCGGCACCGACTCCACACAAGATCTTAGGCCCCGGCATCGACCGGAGAGGAATCCCGAGAGGCCCCCGAGCAACTCGCATGGGGACTGGCCTTTCCTGAGTCCACCTGAGCGGGTCCCTGTGGTCCCCGTCGTAAGTCGAGAGCAGCTGCCGCAACTCGAGAAAATCCTGGAGGTTCACTCCTCCAGGCGAGATGAGGCCCATTTCCGCTCAGGCGTCTCGAGGCTCATCACACCTAACCTCTGGAACTTCCAAAGGGTCCTGTACACCCTTGCTGCAACTCAAGAAGTTCCCCGACATACACGTCTCCACTCGAGAGGAAGCCCGAGAATTCTGCCAACATCCAGAGGAGCCCCGTTTCTGCCTCCTAGCTGGAGAGGAAGTATCCTTTCCCTGCGTGGTCGGGAAAGAATTCCCGGCATTCGGGTCGATCTCAAGAGGAGGCGCTCTCCACAGGAAAGGCGAGAGGATCTCCAGGGTCGTGCCACCATTCCCAGAGTCCCCCTGATGTCTCAGTCCATTCCAGTGAAACCTCTTTTTCCTGCACTGCCTCGACTTTCAAGCCGAGGATCGAACTCACACCCCGATGGCACGAGGGACAGCCCTGTGGTAAAGCCTCGAAGGAAAGCCACTGATCCCTTGATCCACGCAAAGGGAAGCGTGACACTGCTGCTACAGCTCGGGAGGAAAGCGCACGTGCATGCCCCCACTCGAGACGAGGACTGACTCCCCTGTGGAGACTCCAGAAGTACCTCAAGATCCATGTCAGCACTGGAGAGGAATCCTCAGGTTCCGGCACTGACTCCACACAAGGTCTTAGGCCCTAGCATCGACGGGAGAGGAATCCCGAGAGGCCCCGAGCAACACGCATGGGGACTGGCCTTTCCTGAGGCCACCAGAGCGGGTCCCTGAGGTCCCCGCCGTAAGTGCAGAGCTCCTGCCCCAACTCGAGAAAATCCAGGACGTTCTCCCCTCCAGGTGAGATGAGGCCCATTTCCGCTGAGGCGTCTCGAGGCTAATCACACCTAACCTCTGGAACTTCCAAAGGGTCCTTCACACCCTTGCTGCAACTCAAGAAGTTCCCCGACATACCCGTCTCCATTCGAGAGGAAGCACAAGAGTCCCGCCCACATCCAGAGGAGCCCCATTTCCACCTCATAGCTCGAGAGGAGGGATCCTTTCCTGCGTGGTCGGGAAAGAGTTCCCGGCGTTCCCGTTGCATCTCAAGAGGAGGCGCTCTCCACAGGAAAGGCGAGAGGAACTCCAGGGTCGTGCCACCATTCCCAGAGTCCCCAGATGTCTCCAGTCCATTCCAGGGAAACCTGTTTTCCCTGCACTGCCTCGACTTTCAAGCCGAGGATCGACTCACACCACGGTGGCACGTGGGACAGCCCATGGGAAAGCCTCTTGAGAAAGCTTCTGGGGAAAGCCACAGATCCCTTGACCCACGCGAAGGGAAGCATGACACTGCAGCTACAGCTCGGGAGGAAAGCACAAGTCATGCCCCCATAAGAGACGAGGACTGACTCCCCTGGGGAGACTCCAGAAATACCCCTAGATCCTTGTCAGCACTGGAGAGGAATCCTCAGGTTCTGGAACCGAACTCCACACAAGGTCTTGTTCCCTGGCATCGAAGAGAGAGGAATCCCGAGAGGCCCCCGAGCAACTCGCATGGGGATTGGCCTTTCCTGAGGCCACCGGAGCGGGTCCCTGAGGTCCCCATCGTAAGTCGAGAGCACCTGCCGCAACTCAATAAAATCCAGGATGTTCTCCCTTCAAGGTGAGATGAGGCCCATTTCCGCTGAGGCGTCTCGAGTCTAATCACACCTAACCTCTGGAACTCCCAAAGGGTCCTTCACACCCTTGCTGAAACTCAAGAAGTTCCCCGACATACCCGTCTCCACTCGAGAGGAAGCACGAGAGTCCCGTCCACATCCAGAAGAGCCCCGTTTCCGCCTCCTAGCTCGAGAGGATGGATACTTTACCTGCGTGGTCGAGAAAGAATTCCCGGCGTTCAGGTCGCATCTTAAGAAGAGGCCCTCTCCACAGGAACGTCGAGAGGAACTCCAGGGTCATGATACCATTTCCAGAGTCCCCGAGAGGTCTCAGTACATTCTAGCGAAAACTGTTTTCCCGGCACGGCCTCGACTTTCAAGCCGAGGATCCACTCACACCACGGTGGCATGTGGGACAGCCCAGTGGGAAAGCCTCCTGGGAAAGCCTTGTGGGAAAGCCTCGAGGGAAAGCCACAGATCCCTTGATCCACGCGAAGGGAAGCGTGAAACTGCTGCTACAGCTCGGTAGGAAAGCGCACGTGCATGCCCTCACTCGAGATGAGGACTAACTCCCCTGGGCAGACTCCAGAAGTACCCCAAGATCCATGTCAGCACTGGAGAGGAATCCTCAGGTTCCGACACCCACTCCACACAAGTTCTTAGGCCCCGGCATCGAAGGGAGAGGAATTCCGAGAGGCCCCCGTGCAACTCGCATGGGGACTGGCCTTTCCTGAGGACCACCAGAAGCAGGGTCCCTGAGGTCCACGTCTTAAGTCGAGAGAAGCTAGCCGCAACTCGAGAAAATCCAGAGGGTTCTCCTCTCCCAGGCGAGATGAGGCCCCATTTCTGCCTGAGGCGTCACCAGGGTAATCACACCTAAACTCTGGAACTTCCAAAGGGTCCTTCACATCCTTGCTGCAACTCAAGAAGTTCTCCGACATACCCGTCTCCACTCGAGAGGAAGCACGAGAGTCCCGCCCACATCCAGAGGAGCCCCGTTTCCACCTCCTAGCTCGAGAGGAGGGATCCTTTCCCTGCGTAGTCGGGAAAGAATTCCTGGCGTACCCATCGCATCTCAAGAGCAGGCGCTCTCCACAGGAAAGGCGAGAGGAACTTCAGGTCGTGCCACCATTCCCAGAGTCCCCCAGATGTCTCAGTCCATTCCAGGGAAACCTGTTTTCCCTGCACTGCCTCGACTTTCAAAAACGAGGATCGACTCACACCACGGTGGCACGTGGGACAGCCCTGTGGGAAAGCCTCGTGGGAAAGCCTGGAAAGCCTCGAGGGAAAGCCACAGATCCCTTGATCCACGCAAAGGGAAGCGTGACACTGTTGCTACAGCTCGGGAGGAAAGCGCAAGTGCATGCCCCACTCGAGACGAGGACTGACTCCCCTGGGAGACTCCAGAAGTACCCCAAGATCCATGTCAGCAATGGAGAGGAATCGCAGGTTCCGGCACCGACTTCACACAAGGTCTTAGGCCCTGGCATCAACGGGAGAGGAATCCCGAGAGGCCCCCAAGCAACTCGCATGGGGACTGGCCTTTCCTGAGGCCACCAGAGCGGGTCCCTGAGTCCCCGTCTTAAGTTGAGAGCACCTGCCGCAACTCGAGAAAATCTGGGAGGTTCACGCCTCCAGGCGACATGAGGCTCATTTCCGCTGAGTTGTCTCGAGGCTAATCACACCTAACCCCCTGGAACTTTCAAAAGGTTATTCACACCCTTGCTGCAACTCCAAAAGTTCCCCGACATACCCGTCTCCACTCGAGAGGAAGCACGAGAGTCCCGCCCACATGCAGAGGAGCCCCGTTTGCGCCTCCTAGCTCGTGAGGAGGGATCCTTTCCCTGCGTGGTTGGGAAAGAATTCCCGGCGTTCCCGCGCATCTCAAGAGGAAGCATTCTCCACAGGACAGGCGCGAGGGACTCTAGGGTCGTGCCACCATTCCCAGAGTCCCCCAGATGTCTCAGTCCATTCCAGGAAAACCTGTTTTCCCTGCAGTGCCTCGACGTTCAAGCAGAGGATCGACTCACACCACGGGTGGTACGTGGGACAGCCCTGTGGCAAAGCCTCGTGGGAAGGCCTAGTGGGTAAGCTCTAGGAGAGCCACAGATCCCTTGATCCACGCGAAGGGAAGCGTGACACTGCTGCTTCAGCTCGGCAGGAAAGCGCACGTGCCTGCACCAATCGAGACGAGGAATGACTCCCCTGGGAGACCCCAGAAGTACCCCAAGGTCCATGTCAGCACTGGAGAGGAAGCCTCAGGTTCCGGCACCGACTCCACACAAGGTCTTAGTACCGACATTGACGGCAGAGGAATCCGAGAGCCCCCCAAGCAACTCTCCTGGGGACTGGCCTTTCCTGAGGGCCACCAGAGCGGGTCCGTTGAGGTCCAGATCGTAAGTCGAGAGCACTGGCCGCCAACTCAGAGAAAATCCAGGAGGTTCTCCCCTCCAGGCGAGA
>NW_017202036.1:0-6501 GCF_001704415.2 Capra hircus
GGGAGACTCCGCAGGTACCCCAAGATCATGTCAGCACTGGAGAGGAATCCTCACGTTCCGGATCCGACTCCACACAAGGTCTTAAGCCCGGATGACGGCAGAGAAATCCCGAGAGGCCCCGAGCAACTCGCATGGGGACTGCCTTTCCTGAGGCCACCAGAGCGGGTCCCTAGGTCCCGTCGTAAGACGAGAGCACCTGCCGCAACTAGAAACAATCCAGGAGGTTGCCCCTCCAGGCGAGATGAGGCCCATTTCCGCTGAGGCGTCTCGAGGCTAATCACCCTAACTCTGGAACTTCCAAGGGTCCTTTCACACCCTTGCTACAACTCAAGAAGTTCCCCGACATTCCCGTCTCTACTCGAGAGTAAGCACGAGAGTCCCGCCACATCCAGAGGAGCCCCGTTTCCGCCTCCTAGCTTGAGAGGAGGGATCCTTTCCCTGCGTGGTCGGGAAAGAATTCCGGCATTCCCGTCGCATCTCAAGAGGAGGCGCTCTCCACTGGAAGGCGAGAGGAACTCCCGGGTCTTGCCACCATTCCAGAGTCCAGAGATGTCTAAGTCCATTCCAGGGAAATCTGTTTTCCCTCGATTGCCGCGACTTTCAAGCGAGGATCGACTCACACCACGGTGGCACGTGGACAGCCCTGTGGGAAAGCTCCTGGGAAAAGCCTCGTGGAGAGCCTCAAGGGAAAGGCACAGATCCCTTGATCCAGGCGAAGGGAAGCGTGACACTGCTGCTACAGCTCGGGAGGAAAGCGCACGTGCATGCCCCACTCGAGACGAGGACTGACTCCCCTGGGGAGACTCCAGAAATACCCCAAGATCCATGTCAGCACTGGAGAGGAATCCTCAGGTTCCGGCACCGTCTCCACACAAGGTTTTAGGCCCCGCATCGACGGGAGAAGAATCCCGAGAGGCCCCCGAGCAACTCGCATGGGACTGGCCTTTCCTGAGGCCACCAGAGCGGGTCCCTGAGGTCCCCGTCGTAAGTCGAGAGCACCTGCCGCAACTGAGAAAATCCAGGAGGTCTCCCCTCCAGGCGAGATGAGGCCCATTTCCGCTGAGGCGTCTCGAGGCTAATCACACCTAACCTTTGGAACTTCCAAAGGACCCTTCACACCCTTGCTGCAACTCAAGAAGTTCCCCGACATACCCGTCTACTCGAGAGGAAGCACCAGAGACCCGCCCACATCCAGAGGAGCCCCGTTTCCGCCTCCTAGCTCGAGAGGAGGGATCCTTTCCCTGCGTGGTCGGGAAAAGAATTCCCGGCGTTCCTGTCGCATCTCAAGGAGGCGCTCTCCACAGGAAAGGCGAGAGGAACTCCAGGGTCGTGCCACCATTCCCAGAGTCCCCAGATGTCTCAGTCCATTTCAGGGAAACCTGATTTCCCTGCACTGCCTCGAATTTCTAGCCGAGGATCGACTCACACCACGTGGCACGTGGGACAGCCCTGTGGGAAAGCCTCGTGGGAAAGCCTCGAGGGAAAGCCACAGATCCCTTGATCCACGCGAAGGAAGCGTTGCACTGCTGCTACAGCTCGGGAGGAAAGTGCACGTTCATGCCCCCACACAAGACGACGACTAACTCCCCTGGGAGACTCCAGAAGTACCCCAAGATCCATGTCAGCACTGGAGAGGAAACCTCAGGTTCCGGCACCGACTCCACACAGGGTCTTAGGCCCCGCATCGACGGGGGAGGAATCCCGAGAGGCCCCCGAGCAACTTGCATGGGGACTGGCCTTTCCTGAGGCCACCAGAGCGGTCCCTGAGGTCCCCGTAGTAAGTCAAGAGCACCTGCCGCAACTCGAGAAAATCCAGGGGTTCTCCCCTCCAGGCGAGATGAGGCCCTTTTCCTCTGAGGCGTCTCGAGGCTAACCATACCTAACATCTGGAACTTCCAAAGGGTCCTTCACACCCTTGCTGCAACTCAAGAAGTTCCCGACATACCTGACTCCACTCGAGAGGAAGCACGAGAATCCCGCCCACATCCAGAGGAGCCCCGTTTCCGCCTCATACCTCGAGGTCAGGTATCCTTTCCCTGCATGTTCGGGAAAGAATTCCCGGTGTTCCCGTCGCATCTCATGAGGAGGCGCTCTCCACAGGAAAGGCGGAGGAACTCCAGGGTCGTGCCACCATTCCAAGAGTCCCCCAGATATCTCAGTCTGCCGGGTCCAGCCCCGCTGGATCCAGGGAATTCGACGGATGGACGGCGTTGTCGTGGAAAGTCTTTTTTATTTATTAATGTAAGATTAGATTAAGAAATTATAGTGTAGTAAGAAGATTAACTGGAGGAAAAGGGCTGAATAGCTTGGTTTACGTGGAAAGACCAATAAAATTCCAGACAAGGAATTTTCACCATCTACGGGCCACCAGCCCCTGCTTGAATATCTAAGGGTGCCTCGCCTTAAGCTCCCTTTCGTGCAGGTCTTAACAGCCAGGCAAGTAAGTAGACCTGGCGAGCCTCCGCGCCCCTGGTGGAGATTCAGCCTGAAGTTAAAGTAAAAAGCAGAGAGAAGGAAAGGAGAGAAGAAGAGAAGAGAGAAAAAGACACGGGGGAGCCTGAGTCCAAGAAACCAGGCCGAGAGACTAGTTCGAGAAACTGGTCGAGAAACTGGCCCCATCCTTTATTGTTCATAAAGCCTTTTATACTTTTGATAAAACATGGAGTTCAATGGGTAACACAAAATTATGTAGCGTTCGCACCCCAGACTCTTTCTGTACATCATTTTGTATACAAAAGGTCTCTGGTGATTTACATTATCTTCTGGCCAAGAGGCTTGTTAAACACTTTTTGGCTCTCTTCCTTAATGAATGTTAATTTTGTTTCCTCTGAAGTGTTTTTCTTTAATCTGCATTTCCTTAAAGCATTAAAGTTACATCTCTATAGAACAAAGGTGCAGTGGGTTATAACAAAGAAGGTACTTAACTCAAAGATCTAATGTTGCTAATACCAGGTCTACTACTTGTTTTTTTAATATACCAACTCTATCTAAAAATAAAGGATATGAAAATTTAGCAGCAAGCATTGACCCAAAAATGAAACTTTTAATCAGTCCTATTATAAAGATTTTGACTCCTCGGATGCCCCTACATTCCTAGGATGTTTTAAGCTTCCTGTGCCTCCTGGGGAAAGGAGGCCTCAAACAATCACATGCCCAGCTGTGTATGAGTCCTGCAGGCAGGCTAGAAAGCATTCAGAGGGGTTTTTGGGATTGAAACACTCTTTCAAATGCAGAAGACTAAAGCCCTGAATTGACTTTTTCCAGAAAATGTCAGAAGAGTGGAAAAGCAGAGCCAAAAAAGCCGGCAGATTTTTGTTGGGGTACGTGCGTAGGAACTTCCAGAGGGTCCCTGAAGTCTGAACACACCATGCCTATGTCAGCTTTCTTCCTCATGACGTTATCACGGGCGGGAGTCCTCATACTGGCTCCCAGCATCAGTCCAATTCAGAGGAACCTGTTTTCCCTGCACTGCCTCGACTTTCACGCTGAGGATCAACTCACACCACGGTGGCACGAGGGAAAGCCCTGTGAGAAAGCCTCGTGGGAAAGCCTCCAGGGAAAGCCACAGATCCCTTGATCCACACGACGGGAAGCGTGACCCTGCTGCTACAGCTCGGGAGGAAAGCACACGTGCGTGCCCTCACTTGAGAGGAGGATTGACTCTCCAGGGAGACTCCAGAAGAACCCCAATATCCATGTCAGCACTGCAGAGGAAACCTCAGGTTCCGGCCCGAATCCACACAAGTTGTTCGGCCCGGGCATCAACAGGAGAGTTATCAAGAGAAGCCCCCCAGCATCTGGCATGGGGACTGGCCTTTGATGAAGCCACCAGAGCGGGTCCCTGAGGTCCCCGTCGTAAGTCGGGAGCACCTGCCGCAACTCGAGAAAATCCAGGAGGTTCTCCCCTCCAGGCGAGATGAGGCCCATTTCCAATGAGGTGTCTCGAGGCTAATTACATCTAATCTCTGGAACTTCCAAAGGGTCCTTCACACCCTTGCTGCAACTCAAGAAGTTCCCCGACATTCCCATCTCCACTCGAGAGGAAACACGAGGGTCCTGCCCACATCCAGAGTAGCCCCGTTTCATCCTCCTAGCTAGAGATGAGGGATCCTTTCCCTGCTTGGTCGGGAAAGAACTTCCGGCATTCCCGTCGCATCTCAGGTGGAGGCGCTCTCCACAGGAAGGGAGAGAGGAACTCCATGGTCGTGCCACCATTCAAGCGTCCCCAGATGTCTCAGTCCATTCCAGAGGATCTTGTTTTTACAGAGTGCTTAAACTTTCATGCCGAGGATCGCCTCACACCACGGTGGCACGGGGGACAGCCCTGTGGGAAAGCCTCGTGGGAAATCCTCTAGGAAAAGCCTAGAGGAAAAGCCACATCCATTGATCCACGCGACGGGAAGCATGACACTGCTGCTACAGCTCGGGAGGAAGAGCATGCGCATCCCCCACTCGAGACGAGGACTGATTCCCCTTGGGAGACTTCAGAAGTATCCCAAAAACATGTCAGCACTGGAGAGGAATACTCAGGTTCTGGCCCCCACTCCACCGAAGGTCTTGGGCCCCGGCATCTACCGGTGAGGAATCCGAGAGGCCCTCTAGCAACTCGCATGGGGACTGGTCTTCCTAAGGCCAACAGAACGGGTCCCTGAGGTCCCCGTCGTAAGTCGAGAGCACCTGCCACAACTCGAGAAAATGAAGGAGATTCTCCCTTCAGGCGAGATGAGGCCCATTTCCACTGAGACGTCTCGAGGCTAATCACACCTAACCTCTGGAACTTCCAAAGGGTCCTTCACACCCTTGTTGCAACTCAAGAAGATCCAGAGAGACCCGTCGCCACTACATAGGAATCACCAGGTACCACCCACATCCAGAGGAGCCCCAATTCCCCCTCCTAGCTCAATGTGAGGGATGCTTTCCCTGATTGGCCGGGAAAGAATTCCTGTCGTACCTGTCGCATCTCAAGAGGAGGCACGCTCCACAAGAAAGGTGAGAGGAACTCCAGGGTCGTTCCACCATTCCAAGAGTCCCCCAGATGTCTCAGTCCTTTCCAGAGGAACTTGTTTACCCTGCACTGCCTCGACGTTCACGCGGAGGACCGACTCACACGATGGTGGCACGTGGGACAGCCCTGTGGGAAAGCCTCGTGGGAAAGCCTCGAGGGGGAAAACAAGAAACCCCTTGATCAACCCAACGGGAAAATTGACTCTGCTCCTAATGCTCGGGAGAAAAGCGCACGTGCATGCCCCCATTGGAGACGAAGATGACTCCCCTGTGGAGACTCCAGTAGTACCCCAAGATCCATGTCAGCACTGGAGAGGAAACCTCAGGTTCGGGCACCGACTCCAAACAAGGTCTTAGGCCCCGTCATCGACCGGAGAGGAATCCCGAGAGGCCCCTTAGCAACTCGCAAGTGGACTGGCATTTCCTGAGCGGACCAGAGCGGGTTACATAAGTCCGGTCGTAACTGGAGAGCACCTGCTGAAACTCGAGAAAATCCAGGAGGTTCTCCCCTGCAGGCGAGATGAGGCCCATTTCTGTCTAATCACACCTAACCTCTGGAACTTCCAAAGGGTCCTTCACACCCTTGCTGCAACTCAAGAAGTTCCCGACATACCCGTCTCCACACGAGAGGAAGCACCAGAGACCCGCCCACATCCAGAGGAGCCCCGTTTCCGCCTCCTAGCTCGAGAGGAGGGATCCTTTCCCTGCGTAGTCAGGAAAGAATTCCTGGCGTTCCTGGCGCATCTCAAGAGGAGGCGCTCTCCACAGGAAAGCGAGAGGAACTCCAGGGTCGTGCCACCATTCCCAGAGTCCCCCAGATGTCTCAGTCCATTCCAGGGAAACCTGATTTCCCTGCACTGCCTCGAATTTCTAGCCGAGGATCGACTCACACCACGATGGCACGTGGGACAGCCCTGTGGGAAAGCCTCGTGGAAAGCCACGAGGGAAAGCCACAGATCCCTTGATCCATGCAAAGGAAGCGTGACACTGCTGCTACAGCTCGGAGGAAAGCGCACGTGCATGCCCCCACACAAGACGACGACTAACTCCCCTGGGAGACTCCAGAAGTACCCCAAGATCCATGTCCACACTGGAGAGGAATCCTCAGGTTCCGCACCGACTCCACACAAGGTCTTAGGCCCGGCATCGAAGGGAGAGGAATCCTGAGAGGCCCCGAGCAACTCGCATGGGCCTGGCCTTTCCTGAGGCCACCAGAGCGGGTCCCTGAGTCCCCGTCGTAAGTCGAGAGCACCTGCCGCAACTAGAGAAAATCCATTAGGTTCTCCCCTCCAGGCGAGATGAGGCCCATTTCCGCTGAGGCGTCTCGACGCTAATCACACCTAACCTCTGGAACTTCCAAAGGGTCCTTCACACCCTAGCTGCAACTCAAGAGGTTCCACGAGAGACCGTCGCCACTCCATAGGAATCACCAGGTACCCCACATCCAGAGGAGCCCCAATTCCCCCTCCTGGCTCAAGATGAGGATCCCTTCCCTGA
>NW_017202037.1:0-6501 GCF_001704415.2 Capra hircus
AAGCCACAGATCCTTGATCCACGAAGGGAAGCGCCACACTGCTGCTACAGCTCGGAAGGGAAGCGCACGTGCATGACCCCACTCGAGACGAGGACTGACTCCCCTGGGAGACTCCAGAAGTACCCCAATATCCATGTCAGCACTGGAGAGGAATCCTCAGGTTCCGGCACTGACTCCACACAAGGTCTTAGTCCCAGCATCGACGGAAGAGGAAACCCGAGAGGCCCTGTGAGGCCCCCGAGCAACTCGCATGGGGACTTGCCTTTCCTGAGGCCACCAGAGCGGCTCCCTGAGTTCCCGACCTTAGTCAGAGCACGTGCCGCAACTCGAGAAATCCAGGAGGTTCTCCCCTCCAGGCGAGATGAGGCCCATTTCCGCAGAGGCGTCTCGAGGCTAATCACATCTCATATCTGGAATTTCCAAAGGGTCCTTCACACCCTTGCTGCAACTCAAGAAGTTCCCCGACATACCGCTCTCCACTCGAGAAGAAGCACGAGAGTTCCACCCACATCTAGAGGAGCCCCGTTTCCGCCCTCCTAGCTTGAGAGGAGGGATCCTTTCCCTGCGTGTCGGGAAAGAATTCCCGGTTCCCTTCGCATCTCAAGAGGAGGCACTCTCCACAGAAAGGCGAGAGGAACTCCAGGTAGTGCCACCATTCCCAGAGACAACCAGATGTCTCCCAACATTCCAGGAAACCTTATTTCCCTGCACTGCCTCGACTTTCAAGCCGAGGATCGACTCACACCACGGTTGCATGTGGGACAGCCCTGTGGAAAGCCTCGTGGGAAAGCCTCGTGGAAAGCTCCTTGAAAGCCCCTGATCCCTGATTTACGCGAAGGGAAGCGCGACACTGCTGCTAACGCTCGGAGGAAAGCGCACGTGCATGCCCCCATTCAAGACGAGGACTGACTCCCCTGGGGAGACTCCAGAAGTACCCCAAGATCCATGTCAGCACTGGAGAGGAATCCTCAGGTTCCGACACTGACTCCACACAAGGTCTTAGGCCCCAGCATCGACGGGAGAGGAATCCCGAGAGGCCCCGAGCAACTCGCATGGGAACTGGCCTTTACTGAGCCTCCAGAGCGGGTCCCAGGGGTCCCCGTCGTAAGTCGAGAGCACCTGCCGCAACTCGAGAAAATCCAAGAGGTTCTCCCCTCCAGGCGAGATGAGGCCCATTTCCGCTGAGGCGTCTCGAGGCTATTCACACCTAACCTCTGGAACTTCCAAAGGGTCCTTCACACCCTTGCTGCAACTCAAGAGGTTCCCGACATATCCGTCTCCACTCGAGAGGAAGCACGAGAATCCCGCTCACATCCAGAGGAACCCCGTTTCCGCCTCCTTGCTCGAGAGGAGGGATCCTTTCCTGCGTGGTCGGGGAAGAATTCCCGGCATTCCCGTCGCATCTCAAGAGGAGGCACTCTCCACAGGAAAGGCAAGAAGAACTCCAGGGTCGTGCCACCATTCCCAGAGTCCCGCAGATGTCTCAGTCCATTCCAGGGAAACCTGTTTTCCCTCCACTGCCTCGACATCAAGCCGAGGATCGAGTCACACCACGGTGGCACGTGGGACAGCCCTGTGGAAAAGCCTCGTGGGAAAGCCTCCTGGGAAAGCCTCGAGGGAAAGCCACAGATCCCTTGAGCCACGCGAAGGGAAGCGTGACACTGCTGCTACAGCTCGAGAGTAAAGCGCACGTGCATGCCCCCACTCGAGACGAGGACTGACTCCCCTGGGGAGACTCCAGAAGTACCCCAAGATCCATGTCAGCACTGGAGAGGAATCCTCAGGTTCCAGCACCGACTCCACACAAGGTCTTAGACCCCGGCATCGATGGAAGAGGAATCCCGAGAGGCCCCGAGCAACTCGCATGGGGAATGGTCTTTCCTGAGGCCACCAGAGCGGGTCCCTGAGGTCCCCGTCGTAAGTCCAGAGCACGTGCCACAACTCGAGAAAATCCAGGAGGTTCTCCCCTCCAGGCGAGATGAGGCCCATTTCCGCTGAGGTGTCTCGAGGCTAATCACACCTAACCTCAGGAACTTCCAAAGGATCCTTCACACCCTTTCTGCAACTCAAGAAGTTCCCCGACATACCCGTCTCCACTCGAGAGGAAGGACGAGAGTCCCGCCCACATCCAGAGGAGCCCCGTTTCCGCCTCCTAGCTCGAGACGGGGAATCCTTTCAGTGTGTGGTCGGGAAAGAATTCCCGGTGTTCCCGTCGCCTCTCAAGAACAGGCGCTCTCCACAGGAAAGGCCAGAGGAACTCCAGGGTCGTGCCACCATTCCCAGAGTCCTCCAGATGTCTCAGTCCATGCCAGGGACACCTGTTTTCCCTGCACTGCCTCGACATTCATGCAGATGATCGACCCACACAACGGTGGCACTTGGGACAGCCCTGTGGGAAAGCCTGTTTGGAAAACTTGGTGGGAATGCCCAAAGGGAAAGCCACAGATCCCTTGATCGTCGGGCCGGGAAGACTGACACTGGTTCTAGAGCTCGGGAGGAAAGCGCACGTGAATGCCCCCACTCGAGATGAGGACTGAATCGCCTAGGGAGACTCCAGAAGTACCCCAGGATCCATGTCAGGCCTGGAGAGAAATCCTCACGTTCCGGCCCCAACTCCAGACAAGGTCTTAGGTTCCGGCATCTACGGTAGAGGAATCCAGGGAGGTCCCCTAGCAACTCGCATGGGACCTGCCTTTCCTGAGGCCACCAGAGCGGGTCCCTGAGGTCCCCGTCGTAAGTCGAGAGCACCTGCCGCAAGTCGAGAAAATCCTGGAGGTTCTCCCCTCCAGGCGAACAGAGGCGAATTATTGCTGAAGCATCTCGAGGCCAATCACACCTACCCCCTGAACCGTCCAAAGGTTCCTTCACACCCTTGCTGCAACTCAAGAAGTTCCCGATATACCCGTATGCACTCGAGAGGAAGCAGAAGGGTCCCGCCTGCCGGGGTCCAGCCCCGGTGGATCCAGGGAATTCGAAGGGTGGACGGCGTTGGCGTGGAAAGACTTGTTTATTTATTAATGTAAGATTAGATTAGGAAACTATAGTGTAGTAAGAAGATTAAGTGGAGGAAGAGGGCTGAATAGCTTGGTTTACGCGGAAGGCCAATAAAATTCCAGACAAGGAATTTGCACCATCTACGCTGGGCCACCGGCGCCCGCTTGAATATCTAAGGGTGCCTCGCCTTAAGCTCCCTTTCGCGCGGGTCTTAACAGCCGGGGCAAGTAAGTAGACCTGGCGAGCCTCCGCGCCCCAGATGGAGATTCAGCCTGAAGTTAAAGTAAAGAGCAGAGAGAGGGAAGGGGAGAGAAGAGGAGAGAGAGAGACATGGGGGGAGCCAGAGTCCCAAGAAACCAGGCCGAGAGACTAGTTCGAGAAACTGGTCCGAGAAACTGGTCCCCGGCCCCTGGCCCCCGTCCTTTATTGTTCAGAAGGCCTTTTATACTTTTGATAAAACACGGAGATCAATGGGTAACACAGAATTATGTAGCGTTCGCAGCCCAGACTCTTTCTATACATCATTTTGTATACAAAAGGTCTCAGGTGATTTACATTATCTTCTGGCCAAGAAGCTTGTTAACACTTTTTATCTCTCTTCCTTAATGAATGTTGATTTTGTTTCCCCTGAAGTGATTTTCTTTAATTTGCATCTCCTTAAAGCATTAAAGTTACATCTCTATAGAACAAAGGTGCAGTGGGATATAACAAAGAAGGTACTTAACTCGAAGATCTAATGTTGCTAATACCAGGTCTACTACTTGTTTTTCTATATACCAACTATATCTAAAAATAAAGGATATGAAAATTTGGCAGCAAGCATTGACCCAAAAAATGAAACCTTTAATCAGTCCTATTCTAAAGATTTTGACTCCTCGGAAGCTCCTACATTCCTAGGATGTTTTAAGCTTCCTGTGCCTCCTGCGGTCAGGAGGCCTCAAACAATCACATGCGCAGCTGTACGAGTCCTGCAGGCAGGCTAGAAAGCCATCAGAGGGTTTTTGGATTGAAACACTCTTTCAAATGCAGAAGACTAAAGCCCTGAATTGACTTTTTCCAGAAAATGTCAGAAGAGTGGAAAAGCAGAGCACAAAAGCCGGCAGATTTTTGCTGGGGTACATGCTTAGGAATTTCCAGAGGGTCCCTGAAGTCTGAGCACGCCTTGCGTATGTCAGCTTCCTTCCTCATGACCTTGTCATGGGCGGGATTCCTCACACTGGCTCCCGGCACCCGCCCACATCCAAAGGAGCCCCGTTTCCGCCTCTTTGCTCGAGATGAGGGATCCTTTCCCTACTTGGTCGAAAAAGAATTCCCGAGGTTCCCGTCGCATCTCAAGAGGAGGCCCTCTCCACAGGAAAGGGGATAGGTACTCCAGGTCAGGCCACCATTCCAAGAGTCCCCCAGATGTCTCAGTCCATTTCAGAGGAACCTGTTTTCCCCAAACTGCCTCGACTTTCACGCCGAAGATCGACTCAAACCACAGTGGCACGTGGGACAGCCCTGTGGTAAAGCCTCGTAGGAAAGCCTCGTGGGAAAGCCTTGAGGGAAAGCCTCGAGGGAAAGCCACAGATCCCTTGATCCACGCGATGGGAAGCGTTACACTGCTTCCACAGCTCGGGAGGAAAGCGCACGTGCATGCCCCCACTCGAGACGAGGACTGACTGCCCTGGGGAGACTCCAGAAGTACCCCAAGATCCATGTCAGCACTGGAGAATAATTCTCAGTTTACGGCCCCGACTTCACAAAAGGTCTTAGGCCCCAGCATTGAAGGGAGAGGAATCCTGAGAGGCCAATAAGCAACTCGCACGGATAGTGGCCTTTCCTGAGGCCACCAGATAGGGTCCCTGTGGTCCCCGTCGTAAATCGAGAGCACCTACCGCAACTCGAGAAAATCCTGGAGATTCTCCCCTCCAGGCTAGATGAGGCCCATTTCCGCTGAGGCGACTCGAGGCTAATCACATCTAACCTTTGGAACTTCCATAGGGTCCTTCACACCCTTGCTGCAACTCAAGAAGTTCCCCGACATACCCTTGTCCACTCGAGAGGAAGCGCGAGCGTCCCTTGCACATCCAGAGAAGGCCCTTTTCCACCTTGTAGCTCGAGATGAGGGATCCTTTCCCTGCGTGGTCGGGAAAGAATTCCTGGCATTCCCGTCGCATCCAAGAGGAAGCGCTCTCCACAGGAAAGGCGAGAGGAACTCCAGGGTCGTGCCACCATTCCAAGAGTCCCCCAGAGGACTGAGTCCATTCCAAAGGAAACTCTTTTACCTGCACTGCCTTGACTGTCACGTTGAGGATCGACTCACACCACGGTGGCACGTGGACAGCCCTGTGTGTTAGCCTCGTGGGAAAGCCTCATGTGAAATCCTACAGGGAAAGCCACACATCCCTTGATCCACCCGTCGGGTAGCATGACACTGCTGCCACCGTTAGGGAGGAAAGCCCACGTGCATTTCCCCACTCGAGACGAGGACTGACTCCCCTGTGGAGAGTCCAGAAGTACCCAAAAATCCACATCAGCACTGGAGAGGAATCCGCAGTTTCCGGTCCCAACTCAACACAAGGTCTTTGACTCGGGAAATGCAAGCAGTTAAAAGATCTCTCCTTTGGAGCCTCGAGGGGGATCGGGGCTTCTCTGGATGTGGGCGGGACCCTCGTGCTTCCTTTGAGTGTAGACGGGTATGTCGGGAAAGCTCTTGAGTTGCAGCAAGTGTGTGAAGGAACCATTGGAAGTTCCAGAGGTTAGGTGTGCTTAGCCTCTAGATTCGTCAGTGGAAATAGGCCTCATTTTGCCTGTAGGGGAGAACCTCCTGGATTTTCTCGAGTTACGGCAGGTGCTCTCGAATTACGACGGGGACCTCAGGGAACCTGTCTCGTGGCCTCAGGAAAGGCCAGTCCCCATGCAAGTTGCCAGGGGGACTCTCGGGATTCCTCTTGGGTCGATGCCGGGCCTAAGACCTTGTGTGGAGTCGAGGCCGGATCCTGAGGATTCCTCTCCAGTGCTGACATGGTTCTTGGGGTACTTCTAGAGTCTCCCCAGGGAAGTCAGTCCTCGTCTCGAGTGTGGGCATGCACGTGCGCTTTCCTCCCGAGCTGTAGCAGCAGTGTCACGCTTCCTAACGCGTGGTCAAGGGATCTGTAGCTTTCACTCAAGTCTTTCCTTCAAGGCTTTCCCAAGAGTCTTTCCCACAGGGCTGTCCCACCTGCCACCATGGTGTGAGTCGATCCTCGGTTTGAAAGTCGAGGCAGTGCAGGGAAAACAGGTTCCTCTGGAATGGACTGTGACATCTGGGGGACTCTTGGAATGGTGGTACGACCCTGGAGTCCGCTCGCCTTTCCTGTGGAGAGAGCGCCTCCTCTTGAGATGGGACTCGGGAACGCCGGGAATTCTTTCCGACCAAGCAGGGAAAGGATCCGTCATCTCGACGGGGCTCCTCTGGATGTGGGCGGGACCCTCGTGCTTCCTCTGGAGTGGACGGTATGTCGGGGAACTTCTTGAGTTTCAGCA
>NW_017202038.1:0-6500 GCF_001704415.2 Capra hircus
TGGGGGCATGCACGTGTGCTTTCCTCCCGATCTGTAGCAGCAGTGTCACGCTTCTCTTCGCGTGGATCAAGTGATCTGTGGCTTTCCCTCGTGGTTTTCCCACGAGGCTTTCCCACCAGGCTTTCCCACGAGGCTTTCCCACAGGGCTGTCCCACGCGCCACGGTGGTGTGAGTCGATCCTCGGCTTGAAAGTCGAGGCAGTTCAGGGAAAACAGGTTTCCCTGGAATGGACTGAGACATCTGGGGACTCTGGGAATGGTGGCACGACCCTGGAGTACCTCTAGCCTTTCCAGTTGAGAGCGCCTCCTCTTGAGATGCGACGGGAAGGCCGGGAATTCTTTCCCGACCACGCAGGGAAAGGATCCACCTCTCGAGCTATGCGGCGGAAACGGGGGCTCCTCTGGATGTGGGCGAGACTCTCGTTCTTCCTCTCGAGTGGAGATGGTTATGTCAGGGAACTTGTTGAGTTGCAGCAAGGGTGTGAAGGACCCTTTGGACGTTCCAGAGGTTAGGTGTGATTAGCCTTGAGACACCTCAGCGGAAATGGGCCTCATCTCGCCAGGAAGGGAGAACCTCCCCGATTTTCTCAAGTTGCGTCAGGTGCTCTGAGCTTACCCCGGGGAACTCAGGGACCCGCTCTGGGAACTCAGGGACCCGCTCTGGTGGCCTCAGGAAAGGCCAGTCCCCATGCGAGTTGCTCGGGGACCTCTCGGGATTCCTCTCCCGTCGATGCCGGGGGCCTAAGACCTTGTGTGGAGTCGGTCCCGGAGGCTGAGGTTGCTGACATGGACCTTGGGGTACTTCTGGAGTCTCCCCAGGGCTGTCAGTCCTCGTCTCGAGTGGGGGCATGCACGTGCGCTTTCCTCCCGAGGTGCAGTAGCAGTGTCACGCTTCCCTTCGCGTGGATCAAGGGATCTGTGGCTTTCCCTCGAGGCTTTCCCCCGAAGATTTCCCACGAGGCTTTCCCACAGGGCTGTGCCACGTGCCACCGATGTGTGAGTCGATCCTCGGCTTGAAAGTCGAGGCAGTGCGGGGAAAACAGGTTTCCCTGGAATGGACTGAGCCATCTGGGGGACTCCTGGAATGTTGGCACGACCCTGGAGTTCCTCTCGCCTTTCCTGTGGAGAGCGCCTCCTCTTGACATGCGACGGGAACGCCGGGAATTCTTTCCCGACCACTCAGGGAAAGATCCTTCCTCTCGAGCTATGAGGCGGAAACGGGGCTCCTCTGGATGTGGGGGGGACTCTCGTGCTTCCTCTCGAGTGGAGACGGGAATGTCGGGGAAATTCCTCAGTTGCAGCAAGGGTGTGAAGGACCCTTTGGAAATTCAAGAGGTTAGGTGTGATTAGCCTTGAGAAACCTCAGCGGTAATGGGCCTCATCTGGCCTGGAAGGGAGGACCTCCTGGATTTTCTCAAGTTGCGGCAGGTGCTCTGGACATACGACGGGGAACTCAGGGATCCGCTCTGGTGGCCTTAGGAAAGGCCAGTCCCCATGCGAGTTGCTGGGGGGCCACTCGCGATTCCTCTCCCGACGATGCCGTGGCCTAAGACCTTTTCTGGAGTCAGTGACGGAACATGTGGATTCCTCTCCAGTGCTGACATAGATCTTGAGGAGATTCTGGAGTCTCCCCAGGGGAGTCAGTCCTCGTCTCGAGTGGGGGCATGCACGTGCGCTTTCCTCCCGAGCTGTAGCAGCAGTGTCACGCTTCCCGTCGCGTGGATCAAGTGATCTTAGCCTTTCCCTTGAGGCTCTCCCACGAGGCTTTCCCAGGAGGCTTTCCCACATGGCTGTCCCACGTGCCACCGTGGTGTGAGTCGATCCTCGGCTTGAAAGTCGAGGAAGTGCAGAGAAAACAGGTTTCCCTGGAATGGACTGAGACATCTGGGGGACTCTGGGAATGGTGGCCCGACCCTGGATTTCCTCTCGCCTTTACTGTGGAGAGCTCCTCTTTTTGAGATGCGACGGGAACACCGGGAATTCTTTCCCGACCACACAAGGAAAGGATCCCTCCTCTCGAGCTAGGAGGCGGAAACCGCTTTCCTCTGGATGTGGGCGGGACTCTCCTGCTTCCTCTCGAGTGGAGACGGCTTTGTCGGGGAACTTCTTGAGTTGCAGCAAAGGTGTGAAGGACCCTTTGGAAGTTCCAGAGGTTAGGTGTGATTAGCCTGAGACAGGTCAGCGGAAATGGGTCTCATCTCGCCTGGAGGGGAGAACCTCCTGGAATTTCTCGAGTTTCGCCAGGTGCTCGCGACTTACGCCGAGGACAGCAGAGACCCGCTCTGGTGGCCTCAGGAAAGGCCAGTCCCCATGCGAGTTGCTCGGGGGCCTCTCGGGATTCCTCTCCCATCGATACCGGGGCCTAAGACCTTGTGTGGAGACGGTGCCGGAACCTGAGGATTCCTCTCCAGTGCTGACATGGATCTTGGGTTACTTCTGGAGTCTCCCCAGGGGAGTCAGTCCTCGTCTCGAGAGGGGGCATGCACATTCGCTTTCCAACCGAGCTGCAGCAGCAGTGTCAGGCTTCCATTCGCGTGAATCAAGGGATCTGTGGCTTTCCCTCGAGGCTTTCCCACGAGGCTTTCCCACAGGGCTGTCCCACGTGCCACCGTGTGTGAGTTGATCCTCGGCTTCAAAGTCAAGGAAGTTCAGGGAAAATAGGTTTCCCTGGAATGGACTGAGACATCTGGGGGACTCTGGGAATGGTGACACGACCCTGGAGTTCCTGTCGATTTCCTGTGGAGAGCGCCTCCTCTTGAGATGCGACGGGAATACCGGGAATTCTTTCCCGACCACGCAGGGAAAGAATCCCTCCTCTCGAGCTAGGAGGCGGAAACGGGGCTCCTCTGCATGTTGGCGGACTCTCGTGCTTCCTCTCGAGTGGAGATGGGCATGTCAGGGAACTTTTTGAGTTGCAGCAAGGGTGTGAAGGACCCTTGGAAGTTCCAGAGGTTAGGTGTGATTAGCTCGAGTCGCCTCAGCGGAAATGGGCCTCATCTCGCCTGGAGGGAACAACCTCCTGGATTTTCTCGAGTTGAGGCGGGTGCTCTCGACTTATGTCTGGGATCACAGGACCCGAAATGGTGGCCTCAGGAAAAGCCAGTCCCCATGCCAGTTGCTCGGGAGCCTCTCGGGATTTCTCTCCCATCGATGCCGGGGCCTAAGACCTGGTGTGGAGTCTGTGCGGGAACCTGAGGATTACTCTCAGTGCTGACATGGATCTTGGGGTTCTTTGGAGTCTCCCCAGGGGAGTCAGACCGCACGTCGAGTGGGGGCATGCTCGTGCGCTTTCCTCCCGAGCTGTAGCAGCAGTGTCATGCTTCCCTTCGCGTGGATCAAGGGATCTGTGGCTTTCCCTCGAGGCTTTCCACCAGGCTTTCCCACAGGGCTGTCCCACGTGCCACCGTGGTGTGAGTCGATCCTCGGCTTGAAGGTCAAGGCAGTGCAGGGAAAACAGGTTTCCCTGGAATGGACTGAGACATCTGGGGGACTCCTGGAATAGTGGCACGACCCTGGAGTTCCTCTCGCCTTTCTCTGTGGAGAGCGCCTCCTATTGAGATGCGACCGGAATGCCGGGAATTCTTTTCCGACCTCGCAGGGAAATGATCCCTCCTGGGTATGAGGCGGAAACGGGGCTCCTTTGGATGTGGGCGGGACTCTCGTGCTTGCTCTCGAGTGGAGACGGGTTGTCGGGGAAATTCTTAAGTTGCAGCAAGGGTGTGAGGACCCTTTGGAATCTCCAGAGGTTAGGTGTGATTAGCCTCGAGACGCCTCAGCAGAAATGGCCCTCATCTCGCCTGGAGGGGAGAACCTCCTGGATTTTCTCGAGTTGCGGCAGGTGCTCTCGACTCACGACGGGGACATCAGGGACCTGCTCTGGTGGCCTCAGGAAAGGACAGTCCCCATGCGAGTTGCTCGGGGGCCTCTCGGGATTCCTCCCCCGTCGATGCCGGGGCCTAAGACCTTGTGTGATGTCGGTGCGGGAACTTGAGGATTCCTCTCCGTGCTGACATGGATCTTGGGGTACTTCTGGAGTCTCCACAGGGGAGTCAGTCCTCGTCTCGAGTGGGGGCATGCACGTGCGCTTTCCTCCTGAGCTGTAGCAGCGGTGTTACGCTTACCTTCGCCTGGATCAAGGGATCTGTGGCTTTCCCTCGAGGCTTTCCACGAGGCTTTCCCACCAGGCTTTCCCAAGAGGTTTTCCCACAGGGCTGTCCCACGTGCCACCGTGGTGTGAGTCTATCCTCAGCTTGAATGTCGAGGAAGTGCGGGGAAAACAGTTTTCCGTGGAATGGACTGAGACATCTGGTGGACTCTGGGAATGGATGGGACCCTGAGTTCCTCTCGCCTTTCCTGTGGAGAGCGCCTCCTCTTGAGATGCGACAGGAACACCGGAATTCTTTCCCGACCACGCCGGGAAAGGATCCCTCCTATCGAGCTAGGAGGCGGAAACAGGGCTCCTCTGGATGTGGGCGGGACTCTCGTGCTTCCTCTCAAGTGGAGACGGGTATGTTGGGGATCTTCTTGAGTGACAGCAAGCGTTTGAAAGACCCTTTGGACGTTCCAGAGGTTAGGTGTGATTAGCCTTGAGACACCTCAGCGGAAATGGGCCTCATCTCGCCAGGAAGGGAGAACCTCCCCGATTTTCTCAAGTTGCGTCAGGTGCTCTGAGCTTACCCCGGGGAACTCAGGGACCCGCTCTGGTGGCCTCAGGAAAGGCCAGTCCCCATGCGAGTTGCTCCGGGACCTCTCGGATTCCTCTCCCGTCGATGCCCGGCCTAAGACCTTGTGTGGAGTCGGTCCCGGAGGCTGAGGATTCCTCTCCAGTGCTGACATGGATCTTGGGTACTTCTGGAGTCTCCCCAGGGCTGTCAGTCCTCGTCTCGAGTGGGGGCATGCACGTGCGCTTTCCTCCCGAGGTGCAGCAGCAGTGTCACGCTTCCCTTTGCATGGATCAAGGGATCTGTGGCTTTCCCTCCTGGCTTTCCCACGAGGCTTTCCCACAGGGCTGTCCCACGTGCCATCGTGGTGTGAGTCGATCCTCGGCTAGAAAATTCGAGGCAGTGCAGGTAAATCAGGTTTCCCTGGAATGGACTGAGACATCTGCAGGACTCTGGGAATGGTGGCACGACCCTGGAATTCCTCTCGCCTTTCCTGTGGAGAACGCCTCCTCTTGAGATTCGCCAGCAACGCCAGGAATTCTTTCCTGACTACGCAGGAAAGGATCCCTCCTCTCGAGCTAGGAGGCGGAAACGGGGCTCCTCTGGATGTGGCGGGGGTGTCTGTGCTTCCTCTCGTGTGGAGACGGGTATGTCAGGAACTTCTTGAGTTGCAGCAAGGGTGTGAAGGACCCTTTGGAAGTTCCAATGGTTAGTGTGATTAGACTCGAGACGCCTCAGCGGAAATGGGCCTCATCTCGCCTGCAGGGGAGAACCTCCTGGATTTTCTCGAGTTTCAGCAGGTGCTCTCCAGTTACGACTGGACTTATGTAACCCGCTCTGGTCCGCTCAGGAAATGCCAGTCGACTTGTGAGTTGCTAAGGGGCCTCTCGGGATTCCTCTCCGGTCGATGACGGGGCCTAAGACCTTGTTGGAGTCGGTGCCCGAACCTGAGGTTTCCTCTCCAGTGCTGACATGGATCTTGGGGTACTACTGGAGTCTCCACAGGGGAGTCATCTTCGTCTCCAATGGGGGCATGCACGTGCGCTTTTCTCCCCGAGCATTAGGAGCAGAATCAATTTCCCGTTGGGTTGATCAAGGGGTTTCTTGTTTTCCCTCGAGGCTTTCCCACGAGGCTTTCCCACAGGGCTGTCCCACGTGCCACCATCGTGTGAGTCGTCCTCCGCGTGAACGTCGAGGCAGTGCAGGGTAAACAAGTTCCTCTGGAAAGGACTGAGACATCTGGGGTACTCTTGAATGGTGGAACGACCCTGGAGTTCCTCTCACCTTTCTTGTGGAGCGTGCCTCCTCTTGAGATGCGACAGGTACGACAGGAATTCTTTTCCCGGCCAATCAGGAAAGCATCCCTCACATTGAGCTAGGGAGGGGAATTGGGGCTCCTCTGGATGTGGGTGGTACCCTGGTGATTCCTATGTAGTGGCGACGGGTCTCTCCTGGAACTTCTTGAGTTGCAACAAGGGTGTGAAGGACCCTTTGGAAGTTCCAGAGGTTAGGTGTGATTAGCCTCGAGACGTCTCAGTGGAAATGGGGCCTCATCTCGCCTGAAGGGGAGAATCTCCTTCATTTTCTAGAGTTGTGGCAGGTGCTCTCGACTTTACGACGGGGACCTCAGGGACCCGTTCTGTTGGCCTTAGGAAGACCAGTCCCCATGCGAGTTGCTAGAGGCTCTCTCGGGATTCCTCACCGGTAGATGCCGGGGCCCAAGACCTTCGGTTGGAGTGGGGGCCAGAACCTGAGTATTCCTCTCCAGTGCTGACATGTTTTTGGGATACTTCTGAAGTCTCCCAAAGGGAATCAGTCCTCGTCTCGAGTGGGGCATGCG
>NW_017202039.1:0-6500 GCF_001704415.2 Capra hircus
GAAGGCACTGTTAACTTAGACACCTGGAGAGAGTAGGGAAAACAGCTAAAAACTTACTATACTTTGCATGGCCTGTAAATGCTTTTGCTCTGTAAAATATGATTACAAAATGTTCTGGACCCCTGTCATGAGGCTGTTAGATAGCCTATGGGAGAGGCTATAGCGGTAAATGGTAGTGGGTCTCACCTTCTATGCAGATCGTATTTTCTGCCATTGGCAAACAAAAGGAGAGAGACTCCTCTTCCTCCGAGGAAGGAGGGTGCTTACAGGACGCAGCGGCGAGCGCCCTGGAGAGCCCCTCCCCCTCTACACAAACCAAACCTTTAAAAAAGTTATCTTATTTAAGGCGACCACTGCAACCTCTGCTTGCGCCTCCCCAGGGCTTAAGAACTCCCCACTTTATATCCAAAGCCTCCCAGAACATTGCTTAAGTTTGAAAACGATAGTGACAATATTTTTGAGCAAAAGAGCTTTTAAAACAGAGCTTGCTCCTTGCATAAAATCCCCTCAGGAGGGGCCTCACCAACAAAAAAAAAGAAAAAGAAGAAAAACAGAAAAAAAAATATTCGTAATAAAAAGGACTTTACAAATGCAAAAATGTTTCTCTTGAGGCCAAATAGAACATGTTTTGCCAAAATGTCCTGCTAAACAGACACAACAACCCGTACCAAACAAACCCCAGGTAGCTCAGGCCTAGACCTCAGTTCCACCACTTCAATAATATTAACCCCTGATGTGCCAGTGACTCAGATTCCAATGAGAGTGGCTAGTCCCCTGCCTGAGGACATTGTAAGACTTGTACTGGGGCATAGCTTGCTTTCTTTTCAAGAAATTTCGGTAGTGTCTTGTGTAGTAAATTCTGATTATACTGAAAAAACTGAAGTTTTGATCTCGCCACCTGCTAAAACTGTGCAATTAATAAAAATTAAAAAAAAAATAATAGCACAGCTTTTGCTTTTACCTTATTACCAAACAGAAAAACCAGACAAAAAAAGCCCCAGAGGATCTAGATCTAGCTTTTTGGGTGCAAAAAATTGCAGCTTCTAGGCCTTAAAAGACAATAGACAAGACGTTTCTTACATTGCTGAGAGACTAGCGCAGCTCCTGGCCAACATATACTACTGAAAAGGAGTTAGAAAAAGTGGTATGCAGGATAAAAATGCTATAGAGTAAGAGGTGAGAGAGAGTTTAAAACCTTGGTGAATAGTGAGCTCCCCGTTGCTGGAAGTTTTCAAGCTAAGATTAAATGGTTACTTGTCATCTAAAAGGCTATAGACCAGATTTGGGTTATAAAAAGATCATTAGAAAAGCTTATAAAGATATGTGTAACACCTCTTTTCTTGCTTCTTATATTTGGGTCTAGTGATATGGTTTTTTGGATAACAAAAATTACTCAGAAACGGCCTATGAAAACTATTCTGATTAATGGCAAGTCTATTGTGGGGTTATTAGACACAGGAGCAGACGTTTCTTGCATTTCAGGAAAAGACTGGCCTAGCTCCTGGCCCACCTCCTGGCCCACACATACTACTGAAAATAACTTGGTGGGGATAGGAAGAGCCCCACAGTAGCCAAAAGTGCAAAAATTTTAGATTGGCAATTTGAGGACACCCGTGGAACTTTCCAACCGTATATGTAGTCCCTTCACTCCCCTTACCCTGTGGGGGAGGGACATGCTATCTCAAATGGGAGTGTTACTTTTTAGCCCTGATGATAAAGTGACCTCTCAGATGCTGCAGATCGGCTATGATCCATCAAAAGGATTGGGTAAACAACAGACAAGAATAATTGAGCTAATTTGCCCAACTCCTCGCAAGCTATATACTGGATTGGGATATCCAAATTTATAATGAAGGCCATTGTTTTTGCTGCCTACCCCATTACATGAAAATTTCAAGATCCGGTGTGGGTGGAACAGTGGCCTCTGCCTAAGGAAAAATTACTGACATGTTAATTAAAAAGATTAATTCAAATATACTGATTTATTAAATTGTTTAATAAAGAACCATCAAAAATTGTACTTCCATATAACAGAGAACAACTTGATGCTTTTCAAATGTTTGATGATTGGCAGATTGCTATAGGAAATTCTTGTGATCAGATCTTGCATCATTTACCCTCACGTGCTTTGTTAATTCAAAAATTAAAAAGAGAGAAATTAAGTATAGTTTTCCCCATCAGATTTTACCAACATGTTCTCTTTGTAATAAGTTAAATGCTGATTCGTTTGAAACAGTAAAATAAAAAGCCATTAGTAAAGCAAAAAGATCTCCTCCAGATAACAAAAAGATTCCCGACCCAAAATTTACTGGCGGGTCGAGGAAGTGTTTATATTTTTTTCCACAGGGTGCAGATTCGTCAACTTGGATCCCGGACAGACTGATTCGCCACAAAAGAAAAAGGGAACTTCTCTGCCACCACCACCGCGGGAAACAGCGGCGCACCAAAAGCTGCGGGCGTGGGCCAGCCTGACTGACGGAACCCAGTGCACCGCACTCGCAGCCCCATAACAGCGCCAGTGTCAGAGGGCGGGGTGAAGGCCGCTGCTCCCTACCGGCAAAAAGAGGCAAAAGAAACATCAAGATCCCGGCGGGACTAACAGCTGCTGCAGCACAAACTCCAACCAGAAAATGACTCTATTTACTCTATTTTGGCTTGTCTATCCTCTCCTTATGTTCTTCTTTTCACCAATGATTCCAGAAAACTTAATGTACCTAATGTAGCGACTTGTGAACCATGGATGTTTTCATCTTGTTTAACTCCTCAAAGTAATGTCTGCTCTTCTGTGGTTTTAAAGATGTCCTATAACTGTAACAACTTATTGATATGATAATTATGTTCTTGCTGTGTTACAACAACTGTTATTGTTACTACAACAGCAATCATTGACTCAACAAGTGTAAATGCCCAATATGTTAAAAAAATCAAGGTTTAGGTATTTTGGAACAGCTCAGATATTAGTTTAGACTTAGGGAAACTTCATAATCAGATTCAGACCTTGGAACACTCCCGATTAGATTTTACCACCGCAGGAGAAGCCAATGACTTTTCCCACACTTTCTCTAACTTCATTCTGAAGACTGTTCTGTCTACTGTCTATAATCTTGCTCCTCATAATCATACTTCCCTATATTGTCTAGATTCTTGGGCAGAGCATTCGGAATCTCGAGACCGAACTGCACCTGATTTTAAACATAAATAATCAATTATTTAAAATTAAAAAGGGTGAGATGCCGGGAGCCAGAGTGAGGAATCCCGCCCGTGACAAGGTCATGAGGAAGGAAGCTGACATACGCAAGGCGTGCTCAGACTTCTGGGACCCCTCTGGAAATTCCTAAGCATGTACCCCAACAAAAATCTGCCGGCTTTTGTGCTCTGCTTTTCCACTCTTCTGACATTTTCTGGAAAAAGTCAATTCAGGGTTTCAGTCTTCTGCATTTGAAAGAGTGTTTCAATCTAAAAACCCCTCCGATGGCTTTCTAGCCTGCCTGCAGGACACTGCGAGTGTGATTGTTTTGAGGCCTCCTGACTGCAGGAGGCACAGGAAGCTTAAAACATCCTAGGAATGTAGGGGCTTCCGAAGAGTCAAAATCTTTAGAATAGGACTGATTAAAAGTTTCATTTGTTGAGTCAATGCTTGCTGCCAAATTTTCATATCCTTTATTTTTAGATATAGTTGGTATATAGAAAAACAAGTAGTAGACCTGGTATTAGCCAACATTAGATCTTTGAGTTAAGTACCTTCTTTGTTATATCCCACTGCACCTTTGTTCTATAGAGATGTAACTTTAATGCTTTAAGGAGATGCAAATTAAAGAAAAACACTTCGTGGGAAACAAAATCAACATTCATTAAGGAAGAGAGCTAAAAAAGTGTTAACAAGCTTCTTGGCCAGAAGATTAATGTAAATTCACCTGAGACCTTTTGTATACAAAATGATGTATAGAAAGAGTCTGGGCTGCGAACGCTACATAATTCTGTGTTACCCGTTGATCTCCATGTTTTATCAAAAGTATAAAAGGCCTTCTGAACAATAAAGGATCGGACCAGTTTCTCGAACTAGTCTCTCGGCCTGGTTTCTTGGGACTCTGGCTCCCCCCATGTCTCTCTCTCTCCTCTTCTCTCCCTTCCCTCTCTCTGCTCTTTACTTTAACTTCAGGCTGAATCTCCATCTGGGGGCGCGCAGAGGCTCGCCAGGTCTACTTACTTGCCCCGGCTGTTAAGACCCGCAAAGGGAGCTTAAGGCGAGGCACCCTTAGATATTCAAGCGGGCGCCGGTGGCCCAACGTAGATGGTGCAGATTCCTTGTCTGGAATTTTATTGGCCTTCCGCGTAAACCAAGCTATTCAGCCCTCTTCCTCCACTTAATCTTCTTATTACACTATAGTTTCTTAATCTAATCTTACATTAATAACAAACAAGTCTTTCCACGCCAACGCCGTCCACCTTCGAATTCCCTGGATCCACCGGGGCTGGACCCCGGCAGAAAGAAAAGCCTCGTGGGAAAGCCTCAATGGAAAGCCACGGATCCCTTGATGCACGCGAAGGGAAGCGGGACACCGCTGCTACAGCTCGGGTGAAAGCGCACGTGGATGCCCCACTCGAGTAGAGGACTGACTTCCCTGGGGAGACTCCAGAAGTACCGCAAGATCCATGTCAGCACTGGAGAGGAATCCTCAGGTTCCGGAACTGACTCCACACAAGGTCTTAGGCCCCAGCATCGACGGGAGAGGAATACCGAGAGGCCCCGCGCAACTCGCATGGGGACTGGCCTTTCCTGAGGCCACCAGATCATGTCCCTGAGGTTCCCGTCGTAAGTCCAGAGCACCTGCCGCAACTCGAGAAAATCCAGGAGATTCTCACCTCCAGGCGAGATGAGGCCCATTTCCGCTGAGGCCTCTCGAGGCTAATCACACCTAACCTCTGGAACTTTCAAAGGGTCCTTCACACCCTTGCTGCAACTCAAGAAGTTCCCCGACATACCGTCTCGACTCGAGAGGAAGCACGAGAGTCCGCTCACATCCAGAGGAGCCCCGTTTCCGCCGCCTAGCTCGAGAGGAGGGTTCCTTTCCCTGCGTGTTCAGGAAAGAATTCCTGGCCTTCCCATCGCAGCTCAAGAGGGGGCGCTCTCTACAGGAAAGGCGAGAGGAACTCCAGGGTCGTGCCACGATTCCCAGAGTCCCCCAGATGTCTCAGTCCACTCCAGGGAAACGTGTTTTCCTTGCACTGCCTCGACTTTCAAGCCGAGGAATGACTCACACCACGGTGGCACGTTGGACAGCCATTTGGAAAGCTCGTGGGAAAGCCTCGTGGGGGAAAGACTCGGGGGAAAGCCACAGATTCCTTCATCCACGCGAAGGGAAGCGTGACACTACAGCTACAGCTCGGAGGAATGCGCACCGTGCATGCCCCAACTCAAGACGAGGACTGACTCCCTTAGGGAGACTCCAAAAGTACCCAGGAACCATGTCAGCACTGGAGTGGAATCCTCCGGTTCCTGCACCGACTCTACACAAGGTCTTAGGCCCAGCATCGACGGGAGAGGAATCTCGAGAGGCCCAATGCAACTAGCATGGGGACTGCCCTTTCCTGAGGCCACCAGAGCGGGTCCCAGAGGTCCCCGTCGTAAGTCGAGAGCACCTGCCGCAACTAGAGAAAATCCAGGAGATTCTCCCTTCCAGGCGAGATGAGGCCCATTTCCGGTGAGGCGTCTCGAGGCTAATCACACCGAACATCTGCTGAATTTCCAAAAGGGTCCTTCACACCCCTTGCTGCAACTCAAGAAGTTCCCCGACATACCCGTCTCCACTCGAAAGGAAGCACGAGAGTCCGGCCACATCCAGAGGAGCCCCGTTTCCGCCTCCTAGCTCGAGAGGAGGGATCCTTTCCCTTCGTTTTCGGGAAGAATTACCGACGTTTCCGTCGCATCTCAAGAAAGAGGCGCTCTCCACAGGAAGGCGAGAGGAACTCCAGGGTCGTGCCACCATTCCCAGAGTCCCTCAGATGTCTCAGTCCAATTCAGTGAAACCTTTTTTCCCTGCACTGCCTCGACTTTCAAGCCGAGGTCGACTCTCACCACGGTGGCACGTGGACAGCCTTGTGGGAAAGACTCGAGGGAAAGCCTCGTGGGAAAGCCTCTAGGGAAAGCCACAGATCCCTTGATCCACGCGAAGGGAAGCCTGACACTGCTGCTATAGCTGGGGAGGAAAGCGCACGTGCATGCCCCACTCGAGACGAGGACTGACTCCCCAGGGGAGCCTCAGGACGTACCCCAAGATCCATGTCAGGACTGGAGAGGAATCCTCAGGTTCCGGCACCGACTCCACACAAGGTCTTAGGACCCGGCATCGACAGGAGAGGAATCCCGAGAGGCCCCGAGCAACTCGCATGGGGAATGGCCTTTCCTGAGGCCACCAGAGCATGTCCCTGAGGTCCCCGTCGTAAGTGGAGAGAAACTGCTGCAACTCGAGAAATCCAGAAGGTTCTCCCCTCCAGCGAGA
>NW_017202040.1:0-6500 GCF_001704415.2 Capra hircus
ATCCTTGATCCATCTAAGGAAAAGCGGGGACCAACTGCTGCTACAGCTCGGAGGGAAAGCGCAGGCATGGCCCCACTCGAGACGAGTAGTGACACCCCTGGGGGGACTCCAGAAGTACCCCATATCCATGTCAGAAGTGGAGAGGAATCCTCAGTTCCGGCACCGACTCCAACAAGGTCTTAGACCCCCGGCATCGTCGGAGAGGAATCCCGAGAGGCCCCAGAGCAACGCATATGGGACTGGCCTTTCCTGAGGCCACCAGAGCGCGGTCCCTGTGGTCCCCATCGTAAGTCGAGAGCACCTGCCGCAACTCCAGAAAATCCAGGAGGTTCTCCCCTCCAGGCGAGATGAGGCCCATTTACGCTGAGGCAACTAGGGGTATCACACTTAAACTCTGGAACTTCCAAAGGGTCCTTCACACCCTTGCTGCAAATCAAGAAGTTCCCCGACATACCCGTCTCCACTCTAGAGGAATCGGAGAGTCCCGTCCATATCCAGAGTGGCCCGTTTCCGCCTGCTAGCTCGAGAGGAGGGATCCTTTCCCTGTGTGGTCGAGAAAGAATTCCTAGCGTTCCCGTCGCATCTCAAGAGGAGGCGCTCTCCACAGGAAAGGGAGAAGAACTCCAGGATCAGGCCCCATTCCCAGAGTCCCCCAGATGCCTCAGTCCATTCCAGGGAAACCTGTTTTCCCAGCACGACTGTCAAGCCGAGGATCGACTCACTCCACGGTGGCACGTGGGACAGCCCTGTGGGAAAGCCTCGTCTCGTGGGAAAGCCTCGAGGGAAAGCCCCTGATCCCTTGATCCACGCGAATGGAAGCGCGACACTGCTGCTACAGCTCGAGAGGAAAGCGCACGTGCATGCCCCACTCGAGTCGAGGACTGACTCCAATGGGGAGACTCCAGAAGTACCCCAAGATCCACGTAAGCACTGGAAAGGAATCCTCAGGTACCGGCACCCACTCCACACAATATCTTAGGCCCCAGCTTCGACGGAGAGGAATCCCGAGAGGTCCCCTGGCAACTCGCATAGGGACTGGCCTATCCTGAGGCCACCAGAGCGGGTCCCTGAGGTCCCCGTCGTAAGTCGAGAGCACCTGCTGCAACTCGAGAACATTCAGGACGTTCTCCCCTCCAGGCGAGATGAGGCCCATTTCCGCTGAGGTGTCTCGAGGCTAATCACACCTAACCTCTGGAATTTCCAAAGGGTCCTTCACACCCTTGCTGCAACTCAAGAAGTTCCCCGACATACCTGTCTCCACTCGAGAGGAAACACGAAGTCCCACACACATCGACAGTAGCCCCCTTTCCGCCTCCTACCTCAAGAGGAGGGATCCTTTCCCTGCGTGGTCGGGAAAGAATTCCCGGCGTTTCCGTGGCATCCTAACAGGAGGCGCTCTCCAGAGGAAAGGGAGACGAACTCCAGGGTCTTGCCACCATTCCAGAGTCCACCAGATGTCTCCGTCCATTCCAGGGAAACCTCTTTTCCCTGCACTGCCTCGACTTTCAAGCGAGGATCGACTCACACCACGGTGACACGAGGGACAGCCCTGTGGAAAGCCTCGTGGGAAAGCCTCGTGGGAAAGCCTCGGTTGGAAAGCCTCGAGGGAAAGCCACAGATCCTTGATCCATGCGAAGGGAAGCGCGACACTGCTGCTACAGCTCGGGAGGAAAGCGAACGTGCATGACCCCACTCGAGACGAGGACTGACTCCCCTGGGGAGACTCCAGAAATATCCCAAGATCATGTCAGCACTGGAGAGGAATCCTCAGGTTCCGGCAATGACACCACACAAGGTCTTAGGCCCAGCATCGACGGGAGGGGAATCCCGACAAGCGCCCGAGCAACTCGCATGAGGACTGGCCTTTCCTGAGGCCACCAGAGCGGGTCCCTGAGATACCCGTCGTAAGTCGAGAGCACCTGCCGCAACTCGAGAAAATCTAGGAGGTTCTCCCCTCCAGGCGAGGTGAGGCTACTTTCTGCTGAGGCGTCTTGATGCTAATCACACCTACCCTCTGGAACTTTCAAAGGGTCCTTCACACCCTTGCTGCAACTCAACAAGTTCCCGGATATACCCGTCTCCACTCGAGAGGAAGCACGAGCATCCCGCCCTCATCCAGAGGAGCCCCGTTACTGCCTCCTAGCTCGAGAGGTGGGATCCTTTCCCCGCAGGCTCGGGAAAGATTCCGGCGTTCCCGTTGCATCTCAAGAGGAGGCGCTCTCCACCTGAAAGGCGAGAGGGACTCAAGAGTCGTGCCACCATTCCCAGATACCCCAGATGTCTCAGTCCATTCCACGGAAGCCTGTTTTCCCGGCATTGCATCAACTTTCAGGCCGAGGATCGACTGACACGACGGTGGCACATGGGACATCACTGTGGGAAAGCGACGTGGGAAAGCCTCGTGGAAAGCCTCGAGGGAAAGCCACTGATCCTAGGATACACGGGAAGGGAAGCGTGACACTGCTGCTACAGCTCGGGAGGAAAGCGCACGTGCATGGCCCCACTCGAGACGAGGACTGACTCCCCTGGGGAGACTCCAGAAGTACCCCAAGATCCATCTCAGCACTTGAGAGGAATGCTCAGGTTCCGGCACCTACTCCACACAAGATCTTAGGCCCCGGCATCCACTGGAGAGGAATCCCGAGAGGCCCCCGAGCAACTCGCATGGGGACTGGCCTTGCATGAGGCCACCAGAGCGGGTCCCTGAGGTCCCCGTCGTAAGTCGAGAGCACCTGCCGCAACTCGAGAAAATCCAGGAGGTTCTCCCCTCCAGGCGAGATGAGGCCCATTTCCGCTGAGGCGTCTCGAGGCTAATCACACCTAAACTCTGGAACTTCCAAAGGGTCCTTCACACCCTTGCTGCAACTCAAGAAGTTCCCCGAGATACCCGAATACACTCGAGAGGAAGCACGAGAGTCCCGCCCACATCCAGAGGAGCCCCGTTTCCGCCTCCTAACTCGAGAGGAGGGATCCTTTCCCTGCGTGGTCGGGAAAGAATTCCCGGCCTTCCCTTCACACCTCAAGTGGAGGCGCTCTCCACAGGAAAGGCGAGAGGAACTCCCGGGTTGTGCCACATTCCCAGAGTCCCCCAGATGTGTCAGTCCATTCCAGGGAAACCTGTTTTCCCTGCACTGCCTCGACTTTCAAGCCGAGGATCGACTCACACCTCGGTGGCACGTGGGACAGCCCTGTGGGAAGGCCTCGTGGGAAAGCCTCGAGGGAAAGCCACAGATCCCTTGATCCACGCGACGGGAAGCGTGACACTGCTGTTACAGCTCGGGAGGTAAGCGCACGTGCATACCCGCACTCGAGACGACGAGTGACTCCCCTGGGGAGACTCCAGAAGTACCCCAGGATCCATGTCAGCACTGGAGAGGAATCCTCAGGTTCCGGCATCGACTACAAACAAGGTCTTAGGGCCTGGCATCGAAGGGAGAGGAATCCCGAGAGGCCCCCGAGCAACTTGCATGGGGACTGGCCTTTCCTGAGGCCACCAGAGCGGGTCCCTGAGGTCCCCGTCGTTAGTCGAGAGCACCTGCCACAAATCGAGAAAATCCAGGAGGTTCTCCCTTCCAGGCGAGATAAGGACCATTTCCGCTGAGGTGTCTCAAGGCTAATCACACCTAACCTCTGGAACTTACAAAGGGTCCTTCACACCCTTGCTGCAACTCAAGAAGATCCCCAACATACCCGTCTCCACTCGAGAGGAAGCACAAGAGTCCCGCCCACATCCAGAGGAGCCCCGTTTCTGCCTCCTGGCTCGAAAGGAGGGATCCTTTCCCTGCGTGTTCGGGAAAGAATTCCCGGCATTTCCGTCGCATCTCAAGAGGAGGCGCTCTCCACAGGAAAGGCGAGAGGAACTTCAGGGTCGTGCCACCATTCCCAGAGTCACCCAAATGTCTCAGTCCATTCCAGGGAAACATGTTTTCCCTGCACTGCGTCGACTTTCAAGCCGAGGATCGACTCACACCACGGTGGCACGTTGGACAGCCCTGTGGGAAAGCCTCATAGGAAAGCCTCGTGGGAAAGCCTCGAGGGAAAGCCACAGATCCCTTGATCCACGCAAAGGGAAGTGTGACACTGCTGCTACAGCTCGGGAGGAAAGCGCACGTGAATGCTCCCACTCGAGACGAGGACTGACTCCCCTGGGGAGACTCCAGAAATACCCCAAGATCCATGTCAGCACTGGAGAGGAATCCTCAGGTTCTGGCACTGACTCCACACAAGATCTAGGCCCCAACATCGACGGGAGAGGAATCCCGAGAGACCCCAGAGCAAATCGCATGGGGACTGCGCCTTTACTGACGCCCACCGGAGCGGGTCCCTGAGGTCCCACGTTCTAAGTGAGAGGACCTGCCGCAACTCGGAGAAAATTCAGGAGGTTCTCCCCTCCAGGCGAGGTGAGGCCCATTTCCGCAGAGGCGTCTCGAGGCTAATCACACCCTAACCTCGGAACTTCCAAAGGGTCCTTCACACCCTTACTGCAACTCAAGAAGTTCCCCGACATACCCGTCTCCACTCGAGAGGAAGCACGAAAGTTCCGCCCACATCCAGAGGAGCCCGTTTCGCCTCCTAGCTCGAGAGGAGAGATCCTTCCCTGCGTGTTCAGGAAAGAATTCCCGGTGTTCCCGTCGCATCTTGAAGAGGAGGAGCTCTCCACAGGGAAAGCCGAGAGGAACTCCAGGGTCGTGCCACCATTCCCAGAGTCCCCCAGATGTCTCACTCCATTCCAGGGAAACCTGTTTTCCCTGCACTGCCGTCGACTTTCAAGCCGAGGATCGACTCACACCACGGTGGCACGTGGGACAGCCCTGTGGGAAAGACTCGTGGGAAAACCTCCGTGGGAAAGCCACGAGGGAAAGCCACAGATCCGTTGATCCACGCGAAGGGAAGCGCCACACTGCTGCTGCAGCTCGGAGGAAAGCGCTCGTGCATGCCCCGACTCGAGACGAGGATTGACTCCCCTGGAGAGCCTCCAGAAGTAACCCAAGATCCATGTCTGCACTGAAGAGGAAACCTCAGGTTCCAGCACCGACTCCACCCAAGGTCTTAGGCCCCAGCATCGACTGGAGAGGAATCCCGAGAGGCGCCCAAGCAACTCGCATGGGTACTGGCCTTTCCTGAGGCCACCAGAGCGGGTCCCTGAGGTTCCCGACGTAAATCGAGAGCACCTGCCGCAACTCGAGAAAATCCAGGTGTTCTCCCCTAAAGGCGAGTTGAGGCCCATTTCCGCAGAGGTGTCTCGAGGCTAATCACACCTAACCTCTGGAACTTCCAAATGGTCCTTCAAAACCATGCTGCAACTCAAGAAGATCCCCGACATACCCGTCTCCACTCGAGAGAAGCACGAGAGTCCCGCCCACATCCAGAGGAGCCCCGTTTCCACCTCCTAGCTCGAGAGGAGAGGGATCCTTTCCCTGCGTGGTCGGGAAAGAATTCCCGGCGTTCCCGTCGCATCTCAAGAGGAGGGCGCTTTCCACAGGAAAGGCGAGAGGAACTCCAGGGTCGTGCCACCATTCCAGAGTCCCCCAGATGTCTCAGTCCATTCCAGGGAATCCTGTTTTTCCTGTACTGCCTCGACTTTCAAGCCGAGGATCGACTCACACCACGGTGGCACGTGGACAGCCCTGTGGGAAAGCCTCGTGGGAAAGCTCGAAGAGAAGCCTCGTGGGAAAGCCTCGAGGGGAAGCCACAGTTGCTTTGATTCACGTGAACGGAAGTGTGACACTGCTGCTACATCTCGGAAGGAAAGCGCACGTGCATGCCCCCACTCGATACGAGGACTGACTACCCTGGAGAGACTCCAGAAGTACCCCCAAGATCCACATCAGCCACTGGCGAGGAATCCTCACGTTCCGGCACCGACTCCAAACAAGGTTTTAGGCCCCTGCATCGACGGGAGAGAATCCGAGAGGCCCCGAGCAACTAGCATGGGTACTGGCCTTTCCTGAGGCCATCAGAGCGGGTCCCTGAGGGTCCCCGTCATAAGTCGAGAGCAACTGCCGCAACTCGATAAAATCCAGGAGGTTCTCCCCTCCAGGCGAGATGAAGGCCCGTTTCCTCTGAGGCGTCCCCAGGCTAATCACACCTAACCTCTGGAACTTCGAAAACGTCCTTCACATCCTTGCTGCAACTCAAGAAGTTCCCCGACATACCCGTCTCCCACTCGAGAGGAAGCACGAGAGTCCCGCCCACATCCAGAGGAGCCCCGTTTCCGCCTCATAGCACGAGAGGAGGGATCTTTCCCTGCATGGTCGGAAAGAATTCCCGGCGTTCCCGTCGCATCTCAAGAGGGTAGGCTTTCCACAGGAAAGGCGTCAGGAATCCAGGGTCCTTCACCATTCCCAGAGTCGCCCAGATGTCTCAGGCCATTCCAGGGAAGCCTGTTTTCCCGGCACTGCCTCAAATTTCAAGCCGAGGATCGACTCACACCATGGTGGCCACGTGGATAGCGCTGTGGTAAAGCCTCGTGGGGAAAGCCTGGTGGAAAGCCTCTAGGG
>NW_017202041.1:0-6500 GCF_001704415.2 Capra hircus
GGATGGGGGTGGGACTCTCGTGCTTCCTCTCGAGTGGAGACGGATATGTCGGGAATTTCTTGAGTTGCAGCAAGGTTGTGAAGGACCCGTTGGAAGTTCCAGAGGTTAGGTGTGATTAGCTCGAGACACCTCACGGAAATGGGCCTCATCTCGCCTGGAGGGGAGAACCTCCTGGATTTTCTCGAGTTGCGGCAGGTGCTCTCGACTTACGACGGGACCTCAGGGACCCGCTCTGGTGGCCTCAGGAAAGGCCAGGCCCCATGCAAGTTGCTCGGGGGCCTCTCGGGATTCCTCTCCTGTCGATGCTGTGGACTAAGACCTTGTGTGGAGTCGGTCCTGAAACCTGATGATTCCTCTCCAGTGCTGACATGGATCTTGGGTACTTCTGGAGTCTCCCAGGGGAGTCAGTTCTCGTCTTGAATGGGGCATGCACGTGTGCTTTCCTCCCGAGTTTAGGAGCAGTGTCACGCTTCCCTTCGCGTGGATCAAGGGATCTGGCTTTCCTCGAGGCTTTCCCACGAGGCTTTTCAGGAGGCTTTCCACAGGCTGTCCCACGTGCCACCGTGGTGTGAGTGGATCCTCGGCTTTAAAGTCGAGGCAGTGCAGGGAAAACAGGTTTCCCTGGAATGGACTGAGACATCTGGGGGACTCTGGGAATGGTGGCACGACCCTGGAGTTCCTCTCGTCTTTCCTGTGGAGAGGGCCTCCTGTTGAGATACGACGGGAACGCCGGGAATTCTTTTCCCGAACACGCAGGGAAAGGATCCCTCCTCTCGAGCTAGGATGTGAAACGCAGCTCCTCGCGATGTGGGCGGGACTCCCGTGCTTCCTCTCGAGTGGAGACGGGCATGCAGGGGAACTTCTTGGGTTGCAGCAAGGGTGTGAAGGACCCTTTGATGTTCCAGAGGTTAGCTCTGATTAGCCTCGAGACGCCTCAGCACGAATGGGCCTCATCTCGCCTGCAGGGGAGACCTCCTGGATTTTCTCGCGTTGCGGCATGTGCTCTTGACTTACGACGTGGACCTCATGGACTCGCTCTGGTGGCCTCAGGAAAGGCCAGTCCCCATGCGAGTTGCTCGGGGGGCATCTCGGGATTCCTCTCCTGTAGATGCTGTGGATTAAGAGCTTGTGTGGATTCGGTGCCGGAACCTGAGGATTACTCTCCAGTGCTGACATGGAACTTGGGGTACTTCTGGAGTCTCCCCAGGGGAGTCAGTCCTCGTCTCGAGTGGGGGCATGCACGTGCTCTTTCCTCCCGAGCTGTAACAGCAGTGTCACGCTTTCCTTCGCGTGGATCAAGGGATCTGTGGCTTTCCCGGGCTTTCCCACAAGGCTTTCCCACGAGGCTTTCCCACAAGTCTTTCACACGAGTCCAGGGTCGTGAAACCATTCCAGAGTCCCCAGATGTCTCAGTCCATTCCAGGGAACCTGTTTCCCTGCACTGCCTCCACTTTCAAGCCGAGCATCGACTCACACCACGGTGGCACGTGGGACAGCCCTGTGGGAAAGCCTCGTGGGAAAGCTCGAGGGAAAGCCCACAGATCCCTTGATCCACGCGAAGGAAGCGTGACACTGCTGCTAAAGCTCGAGAGGAAAGCGCACGTGCAGGCCCCACTCGAGACGAGGACTGATTCCCCTGGGAGACTCAGAAGTACCCCAAGTTTTATGTCAGCACTGGAGAGGAATCCTCAGGTTCCGGAACAGACTCCACACAAGGTCTTAGGCCCTGGCATCGACGGGAGAGGAATCCCGAGAGGCCCCGAGCAACTCGCATGGGGACTGGCCTTTCTGAGGCCACCAGAGTGGGTCCCTGAGGTCCCCGTCGTAAGTCGAGAGCACCTGCCGCAACTCGAGAAAATCCAGGAGGTTCTCCCCTCCAGGCGAGATGAGGCCCATTTCCGCTGAGGCGTCTCGAGGCTAATCACATTTAACATGTGGAAATTCCAAAGGGTCCTTCACACCCTTGCTGCAACTCAAGAAGTTCCCCGACATACCTGTCTCCACTCAAAAGGAAGAACGAGAATACAGCCCACATCCAGGGGAGACGTTTTCGCCTCCTAGCTCGAGTGGAGGGATCCTTTCCCTGCATGGTGGGGAAAGAATTCACAGCGTTTCCGTCGCATCACAAGAGGAGGCGCTCTCCACAGGAAAGGCGAGAGGAACTCCAGGGTCGTGCCACCATTCCCATAGACCCAGATGTCTCAGTCCATTCCAGGGAAACCTGTTTTCCCTGCACTGCCTCGACTTTCAAGCCGAGGATCGAGTCACACTACGGTGGCACGTGGGATAGCCCTGTGGGAAAGCCTAGTGGGAAAGCCTCGTGGGAAAGCCTAGAGGGAAAGCCACAGATCCCTTGATCCCCGCGAAGGGAAGAGCGACACTTCTGCTACAGCTCGGAAGGAAAGCGCACGTGCATGCCACCACACTAGACGAAGACTGACTCCCTGGGGAGACTGCAGAAGTACCCCAAGATCCATGTCAGCACTGGAGAGGAATGCTCAGGTTCGGGCACTGTTCCACACAAGATCTTAGGCCCAACATCGACGGGAGATGAAACCCGAGAGGCCCCGTGTAACTCGCATGGGGACTGACCTTTCTTGAGGCCACCATAGCGGGTCCCTGTGGTCCCGTCGTAAATCGAGAGCACATGCCGCAACTCGAGAAAATCCAGGAGGTTCTCCCTCCAGGCGAGATGAGGCCATTTGCCCTGAGGCGTCTCGAGGCTAATCACACCTAACATCTGTAAATTCCAAAGGGTCCTTCACACCTTGCTGCAACTCAAGAAGTTACCCGACATACCCGTCTCCACTCGAGAGGAAGCTCGAGAATCCCGCCCACATCCAGAGGAGCCCCGTTTCTGCCTCTTAGCTCGAGAGGAGGGATCCTTTCACTGCGTGGTGGGGAAAGAATTCCCGCGTTCCCGTCGCATCTCAAGAAGAGGCGCTCTCCACAGGAAAGGCGAGAGGAACTCCAGGGTCGTGCCACCATTCCCCGAGACCCCAGATTTCTCAGTCCATTCCAGGGAAACCTGTTTTCCCTGCAATGCCTCGACTTTCAAGCCGAAGATCGACTCACACCACAGTGGCACTTGTAACAGCCCTGTGGAAAGCCTCGTGGGAAAGCCTCGTGGGAAGCCTCGAGGGAAAGCACAGATCCCTTGATCCACGCGAAGGGAAGCGTGACACTGCTGCTACAGATCGAGAGGAAAGCGCACGTGAAGGCCCCACTTGAGACGAGGACTGACTCCCTGGGGAGACTTAGAAGTACCCAAGATCCATGTCAGCACTGGAGAGGAACACTCAGGTTCCGGCACCGATGCTAACAAGGTCTTAAGCCAGCGTGACCTGCTGCTACAGCTCGAGAGGAAAGCGCACGTGCATGCCGCCACTTGAGACGAGGACTGACTCCCTTGTGGAGACTGCAGAAGTACCCAAGATCCATGTCATCACTGAAGAAGAATGCTCAGGTTCTAGCACCGACGCCACACAAGGTCTTAGGCCCGGCATCGGACTGTAGAGGAATCCCGAGAGGCCCCCGAGCAGCTCGCAAGGGACTAGCCATTCCTGAGGGAACCAGAGCGTGTCCCTGAGGTCCCCGACGTAATTTGTGAGCACCAGCCGCAACTCGAGAAAATTCAGGAGGTTCTCCCCTAGAGGCGAGATGAGGCCCATTTCCGCTGAGGCGAATCGAGGCAATCACACCTAATATCTGGAACTTCCAAAGGGTCCTTCACACCTTGCTGCAACTCAAGTAGTTCCCGACATACCCGTCTCCACTCGAGAGGAAGCACGAGAGTTCTGCCCACATCCAGAGGCCCAGTTTCCGCCTCCTAGCTCGAGAGAGGGATCCTTTCCCTGCTTGGTGGGGAAAGATTCCCGGCGTCCCGTCGCATCTCAAGAGGAGGCGCTCTCCACAGGAAAGCGAGAGGAACTCCAGGTCGTGCACATTCCCAGAGTCCCCAGATGTCTCAGTCCATTCCAGGGAAACCTGTTTTCCCTGCACTGCCTCGACCTTCAAGCCAAGGATCGACTCACACCACGGTGGCTCGAGGTACAGCCCTGTGGGAAAGCCTCGTGGAAAGCCTCGTGGGAAAGCGTCGAGGGAAAGCCACAGATCCCTTGATCCACTCCATGGAAAGCATGACACTGCTGCTACAGCTCGGGAGGAAGGCACACGTGCATGCCCCACTCGAGACGAGGACTGACTCCCTGGGGAGACTTCAGAAGTACCCAGAGATCCATGTCGTCACTGGAGAGGAAACGTCAGGTTCCGGCACCGACTCCACACAAGGTCTTAGGACGGCATCGACGGAAGAGGAATCCCGAGAGGCCCCGAGCAACTCGCATGGGGACTGGCCTTTCCTGAGGCCACCAGAGCGGGTCCCTGAGGTCCCCGTCTTAAGTCGAGAGCACCTGCCGCAACTCGAGAAAATCCAGGAGGTTCTCCCTCCAGGCGAGATGAGTCCCATTTCCGCTGAGGCTTCTCGTGGTTAATCACACCTAACCTCTGGAACTTCCAAAGGGTCCTTCACACCCTTGCTGCAACTCAAGAAGTTCCCCGACATACCCGTCTCCACTCGAGAGGAAGCACGAGAGTCCCGCCCACATCCAGAGGAGCCCCGTTTGCGCCTCCTAGCTCGAGAGGAGGGATCCTTTCCCTGCGTGGTCGGGAAAGAATTCCCGGTTTTCCTGTTGGATCTCAAGAGGAGGCGCTCTCCACAGGAAAGGCGAGAGGAACTCCAGGGTCGTGCCACCATTCCAGAGTCCCCAGATATCTCAGTCCATTCCAGGGAAACCTGTTTTCCCTGCACTGCCTCGACTTAGAAGCCGAGGATCGACTCACACCACGGTGGCACGTGGGACAGCCCTGTGGGAAAGTGGGAAAGCCTCGTGGGAAAGCCTCGAGGGAAAGCCACAGATCCATTGATCCTCGGGAAGGGAAGCGCGACACTGCTGCTACAGCTCGGGAGGAAAGCGCACGTGCATGCGCCCTCTCGAGAAGAGGACTGACTCCCTTGGGCAGACTCCAGAAGTACCCAAGATCCATGTCAGCACTGGAGAGGAATCCTCAGGTTCCGGCACCGACTCCACACAAGTTCTTAGGCCCCAGCATCGACGGGAGAGGAATCCCGAGAGGCCCCAAGGAACTCGCATGGGGACTGACCTTTCCTGAGGCCACCAGAGTGGGTCCCTGAGGTCCCCGTCGTAAGTCGAGAGCACTGCCGCAACTCGAGAAAATCCAGGAGGTTCTCCCCTCCAGGCGAGATGAGGCCCATTTCCGCTGAGGCGTCTCGAGGCTAATAACACCTAACCTCTGGAACTTCAAAAGGGTCCTTCACACCCTTGCTTCAACTGAAGTAGTTCCCCGACTTACCCGTCTCCACTCGAGAGGAAGCACGAGAGTCCCGCCCACATCCGAAGGAGACCCCTTTTCTGCCACCTCTCTCAAGAGGAGGGGATCCTTTCCCTGCGTGGTCGGGAAAGATTTCCCGGCGTTTCCGTCGCATCTCAAGAGGAGGCGCTCTCCACAGGAAAGGCGAGAGGAACTCCAGGGTGGTGCCACCATTCCCAGAGTCCCCCAGATGTCTCAGTCCATTCAGGGAAACCAGTTTTCCCTGCACTGCCTCGACTTTGAAGCCGAGGATCGACTCACACCACGGTGGCACGTGGACAGCCCTGTGGGAAAGCCTCGAGGGAAAGCCACAGATCCCTTGAACTACGCGAAGGGAAGCCGCCACACTGCTCCTACAGCTCGCGAGGAAAGCGCACGTGCACGCCCCCACTCGAGACGAGGACTGACTCCCCTGGGGAGACTCCAGAAGTACCCCAAGATCCATGTCAGCACTGGAGAGGAATCCTCAGGTTCCGGCACCAACTCCACACAAGGTCTTAGGCCCCGGCATCCACAGGAGAGGAATCCGAGAGGCCCGAGCAACTCGCATGGGGATTGGCCTTTCCTGAGGCCACCAGAGCTGGTACCTGAGGTCGCCGTCGTAAGTCGAGAGCACCTGCCGCAACTCGAGAAAATCCAGGAGCTTCTCCCTCCAGGCGAGATGAGGCCCACTTCCGATGAGGCATGGAGGCTAATCACACTTAACCCTGGAACTTCGAAAGGGTCCTTCACACCCTTGCTGCAACTCAAGAAGTTCCCCTGACATACCCGTCTCCACTCGAGAGGAAGCACGAGAGTCCCGCCACATCCAGAGGAGCCCCGTTTGCGCTCCTATCTCGAGAGGAGGGATCCTTCCCTGTGTGCTCGGGATAGAATTCCAGTGTTCCGTCGCATCGAAAGAGGAGGCGCTCTCCCCACAGGAAAGGCGAGAGGAACTCCAGGGTCATGCCACCATTCCAGAGTCCCAGATATATCAGTCCATTACAGGGAAAACCTGTTTTCGCTGCACTGCCCTCGACTTTCAAGCGAGGATCGACTCACACCACGGTGGCACGTGGGACATCCTGTGGGAAAGCCTCGTGGGAAAGCCTCGTGGGAAGCCTCGAGAA
>NW_017202042.1:0-6499 GCF_001704415.2 Capra hircus
CAAGAGAATTCAAACTTGGAACGGGGCTGGGTGCTCCTCTTCCCCCGAGGAGGCTCGCTTCCCTGCTGGCTGTGCACTCGCCTATCAGGCGGGGGCGCAGGGCTCCTCCAGCAGGTCTTGCCTCAGGGCTGCTTCCCCTGAGTTGGGGCTGTGGGCAGGAACCCAGACACGCAGGATCAGGCCCCAACCACCTGCACATGTCTCTGCTGGGGAGAGAGTGCTAGGGAACCTACGTCTGTCATACACTTTCTGGGCACCAAGGAATCAGCTCCGTGTGTGCGGGGCTGAAAACACCCAGCCAGGGGCCCTGGGAGCCTGGTGCTCTCGGTGCGGCGCTGATTCTAGGCGGTAGAACCGCTGGAGGAGCCCTGCAGTTGCCCTTCCCTTCCCTCTGACAGAGCTCTCACTGCTGAAGCCCTTGGCAGTGTGCACCCCACCACCTAAGCCCTCCCCAACGACGCCTGGCACCTATGTGCAAAGGCAAGGCAGGATTGGAGCTGAGGCAAGGAAGGCACCAGTGGCGTCTCCCAGGCTCGCCTCAGACAGCTCCTTCCTGGGGAGGGAGCCTAAAAGCAAGGCAAGTCTGGGCAAGGCGAGCCCCCCGGCCAGAGCAGCCTCGCGCCAGAAACTCTGCCAGATCGGGGCTCTGAGCAGAGCTAGAGCTCTGCCGTACTGGAGGCGCACTTAGCTCCGTGCAAGCAGGGCTTTCCTCTTGACTGGGGCTCGGCTGCCTCCTCTTCTCCCGAGGAGGCTCGCTACCTGCTGGCTGTGCTCTCGCCTATCAGGCGGGCGCGCAGGGCTCCTCCAGCAGGTCTTGCCTCAGGGGCTGCTTCCCCTGAGTTGAGGGCTGTGGGCGGGAACCCAGACACGCAGGATAAGGCCCCAACCACCTGCACATGTCTCTGCTGGGGAGGAGAGTGCTAGGGAACCTACGTCTCTCACACACTTTCTAGGCACCCACGGAGTCAGCCTCTGGGAGTGTGGGGATGCAAAACCCAGCCAGGGGCCCTTGGAACCTGGTGCTCTCCGTGCGGAGCTTTGTCTGGGCGGCCAAGGAACCGCTGAAGGAGCCCTGCTGTTGCCCTTCGCTTCCCTCTGACAGAGCTTTCACTGCTGGAGCCCTTGGCAGTGTGCAACCCACCAGCCCCTAAGCCCTCCTCAAGGACGCTTGGGACCTAAGTGCAAAGGCAAGGCAGGGGTAGAGCTGAAGCCAGGAAGGCGCCAGTGGCGTTTCCGAGCCTCACACAGCCTGCTCCTTCCTGGGGAGGGAGCCTTAAAGCAAGGCAAGTCTGCGCAAGGCTCGCCTATGGCAGAGCATCTTGGTGCCAGGAACTCTGCCAGATCGGGCCTCTGAACAGAGCTAGAGATCTGCCGTACTGGAGTCGCACTTAGCTTCGTGTAAGCAGGGATTTCAGCTTGACGGGGACTTGCTGCCTCCTCTTCCCCCGAGGAGGCTCGCTTCCCTGCTGGCTGTGCACTCGCCTATCAGGCGGGGGCGCAGGGCTCCTCCAGCAGGTCTTGCCTCAGGGGCTGCTTCCCCTGAGTTGGGGCTGTGGGCAGGAACCCAGACACGCAGGATCAGGCCCCAAACACCTGCACATGTCTCTGCTGGGGAGGAGAGTGCTAGGGAACCTACGTCTGTCATACACTTTCTGGGCACCCAAGGAATCAGCCTCCGTGTGTGCGGGGCTGAAAACCCCAGCCAGGGGACCTGGGAGCCTGGTGCTCTCCGTGTGGCGCTGAATCTGGGCGGCCAAGCAACCGCTGGAGGAGCCCTGCAGTTGCCCTTCCCTTCCCTCTGACAGAATTCTCACTGGCTGGAGCCCTTGGCAGTGTGCAACCCACCAGCCCCTAAGCTCTCCTTAAGGAGGACTGGGACCTAAGTGCAAAGGCAAGGCAGGATTGGAGCTGAGGCAAGAAAGGCGCCAGTGGCGACTCCCAGGCTCCTGCTGCCTGCTCCTTCCTGGAGAGGCAGCCTAAAAGCAAGGCAAGTCTGGGCAAGGCTAGCCCCCGGCAGAGCAGCCTCGCGCCAGGAACTCTGCCAGATCGGGGCTCTGAGCAGAGCTAGAGCTCTGCCGTACTGGAGGCGCACTTAGCTCCGTGCAAGCAGGGCTTTCAACTTGACGGGGCTGGGCTGCCTCCTCTTCCCCGAGGAGGCTCGCTTCCCTGCTGGCTGTGCACTCGCCTATCAGGCGGGGGCGCAGGGCTCCTCCAGCAGGTCTTGCCTCAGGGGCTGCTTCCCCTGAGTTGGGGCTGTGGGCAGGAACCCAGACACGCAGGATCAGGCCCCAACCACCTGCACATGTCTCTGCTGGGGAGGAGAGTGCTAGGGAACCTACGTCTGTCATACACTTTCTGGGCACCCAAGGAATCAGCCTCCGTGTGTGCGGGGCTGAAAACCCCAGCCAGGGGCCCTGGGAGCCTGGTGCTCTCGGTGCGGCGCTGATTCTAGGCGGCCTAGAAACCGCTGGAGGAGCCCTGCAGTTGCCCTTCCCTTCCCTCTGACAGAGCTCTCACTGCTGAAGCCCTTGGCAGTGTGCAACCCACCACCCCCTAAGCCCTCCCCAACCACGCCTGGCACCTATGTGCAAAGGCAAGGCAGGATTGGAGCTGAGGCAAGGAAGGCACCAGTGGCGTCTCCCAGGCTCGCTCAGACAGCTCCTTCCTGGGGAGGGAGCCTAAAAGCAAGGCAAGTCTGGGCAAGGCGAGCCCCCGGCCGAGCAGCCTCGCGCCAGAAACTCTGCCAGATCGGGGCTCTGAGCAGAGCTAGAGCTCTGCCGTACTGGAGGCGCACTTAGCTCCGTGCAAGCAGGGCTTTCCTCTTGACTGGGCTCGGCTGCCTCCTCTTCTCCCGAGGAGGCTCCGCTACACTGCTGGCTGTGCTCTCGCCTATCAGGCGGGCGCGCAGGGCTCCTCCAGCAGGTCTTGCCTCAGGGGCTGCTTCCCTGAGTTGAGGCTGTGGGCGGGAACCCAGACACGCAGGATAAGGCCCCAACCACCTGCACATGTCTCTGCTGGGGAGGAGAGTGCTAGGGAACCTACGTCTCTCACACACTTTCTAGGCACCCACGGAGTCAGCCTCTGGGAGTGTGGGGATGCAAAACCCAGCCAGGGGCCCTTGGAACCTGGTGCTCTCCGTGCGGAGCTTTGTCTGGGCGGCCAAGGAACCGCTGAAGGAGCCCTGCTGTTGCCCTTCGCTTGCCCTTCTGACAGAGCTTTCACTGCTGGAGGCCCTTGGCAGTGGTGCAACCACCAGCCCTAAGGCCCTCCTCAAGGACGCTTGGAGAAGCTCTGTCAGAGGGAAGGCGAAGGGCAACTGCAGGGCTCCTCCAGCGGTTCCTTGGCCGCCCAGATCAGCGCCGCACGGAGAGCACCAGGCTCCCAGGGCCCCTGGCTGGGGTTTTGCAGCCCCGCACACACGGAGGCTGACTTCCTTGGGTGCCAGAAAGTGTATGACAGACGTAGGTTCCCTAGCACTCTCCTCCCCAGCAGAGACATGTGCAGGTGTTTGGGGCCTGATCCTGCGTGTCTGGGTTCCTGCCCACAGCCCCAACTCAGGGGAAGCAGCCCCTGAGGCAAGACCTGCTGGAGGAGCCCTGCGCCCCCGCCTGATAGGCGAGTGCACAGCCAGCAGGGAAGCGAGCCTCCTCGGGGGAAGAGGAGGCAGCCAGTCCCCGTCAAGCTGAAATGCCCTGCTTGCACGGAGCTAAGTGCGCCTCCAGTACGGCAGAGCTCTAGCTCTGCTCAGAGGCCCGATCTGGCAGAGTTCCTGGCACCAAGATGCTCTGCCATAGGCGCAGCCTTGCGCCAGACTTGCCTTGCTTTAAGGCTCCCTCCCCAGGAAGGAGCAGGCTGTGTGAGGCCTCGGGAAACGCCACTGGCGCCTTCCTTGGCCTTCAGCTCTATCCCTGCCTTGCCTTTGCACTTAGGTCCCAAGCGTCCTTGAGGAGGGCTTAGGGGCTGGTGGGTTGCACACTGCCAAGGGCTCCAGCAGTGAAAGCTCTGTCAGAGGGAAGCGGAAGGGCAACAGCAGGGCTCCTTCCAGCGGTTCCTTGGCCGCCCAGACAAAGCTCCGCACCGGAGAGCACCAGGTTCCAAGGGCCCCTGGCTGGGTTTTGCATCCCGCACACTCCAGGAGGCTGACTCCGTGGGTGCCTAGAAAGTGTGATGAGAGACGTAGGTTCCCTAGCACTCTCCTCCCCAGCAGAGACATGTGCAGGTGGTTGGGGCCTGATCCTGCGTGTCTGGGTTCCCGCCCACAGCCCCAACTCAGGGGAAGCAGCCCCTGAGGCAAGACCTGCTGGAGGAGCCCTGCGCGCCCGCCTGATAGGCGAGAGCACAGCCAGCAGTGTAAGCGAGCCTCCTCGGGAGAAGAGGAGGCAGCCGAGCCCCAGTCAAGTGAAAGCCCTGCTTGCACGGAGCTAAGTGCGCCTCCAGTACGGCAGAGCTCTAGCTCTGCTCAGAGCCCCGATCTGGCAGAGTTTCCTGGCGCGAGGCTGCTCGCCGGGGGCTCGCCTTGCCCAGACTTGCCTTGCTTTTAGGCTCCTCTCCCAGGAAGGAGCTGTGCTGAGCAGAGCCTGGGAGACGCCACTGGCGCCTTTCTTGCCTCAGCTCCAATCCTGCCTTGCCTTTGCACATAGGTGCCAGCGTCCGTTGGGGAGGGCTTAGGGGGTGGTGGGTTGCACACTGCCAAGGGCTTCAGCAGTGAGAGCTCTGTCAGAGGGAAGGGAAGGGCAACTGCAGGGCTCCTCCAGCGGTTTCTAGGCCGCCTAGAATCAGCGCCGCACCGAGAGCACCAGGCTCCCAGGGCCCCTGGCTGGGGTTTTCAGCCCCGCACACACGGAGGCTGATTCCTTGGGTGCCCAGAAAGTGTATGACAGACGTAGGTTCCCTAGCACTCTCCTTCAACTTGACGGGGCTGGCGCTGCCTCCTCTTCCCCCGAGGAGGCTCGCTTCCCTGCTGGCTGTGCACTCGCCTATCAGGCGGGGGCGCAGGGCTCCTCCAGCAGGTCTTGCCTCAGGGGCTGCTTCCCCTGAGTTGGGGCTGTGGGCAGGAACCCAGACACGCAGGATCAGGCCCCACACCTGCACATGTCTCTGCTGGGGAGGAGAGTGCTAGGGAACCTACGTCTGTCATACACTTTCTGGGCACCCAAGGAATCAGCCTCCGTGTGTGCGGGGCTGAAAACCCCAGCCAGGGGCCCTGGGAGCCTGGTGCTCTCGGTGCGGCGCTGATTCTAGGCGGCTAGAAACCGCTGGAGGAGCCCTGCAGTTGCCCTTCCCTTCCCTCTGACAGAGCTCTCACTGCTGAAGCCCTTGGCAGTGTGCAACACACCCCCTAAGCCCTCCCCAACGACGCCTGGCACCTATGTGCAAAGGCAAGGCAGGATTGGAGCTGAGGCAAGGAAGGCACCAGTGGCGTCTCCCAGGCTCGCTCAGACAGCTCCTTCCTGGGGAGGGAGCCTAAAAGCAAGGCAAGTCTGGGCAAGGCGAGCCCCCGGCCGAGCAGCCTCGCGCCAGAAACTCTGCCAGATCGGGGCTCTGAGCAGAGCTAGAGCTCTGCCGTACTGGAGGCCACTTAGCTCCGTGCAAGCAGGGCTTTCCTCTTGACTGGGCTCGGCTGCCTCCTCTTCTCCCGAGGAGGCTCGCTACACTGCTGGCTGTGCTCTCGCCTATCAGGCGGCGCGCAGGGCTCCTCCAGCAGGTCTTGCCTCAGGGGCTGCTTCCCTGAGTTGAGGCTGTGGGCGGGAACCCAGACACGCAGGATAAGGCCCCAACCACCTGCACATGTCTCTGCTGGGGAGGAGAGTGCTAGGGAACCTACGTCTCTCACACACTTTCTAGGCACCCACGGAGTCAGCCTCTGGAGTGTGGGGATGCAAAACCCAGCCAGGGGCCCTTGGAACCTGGTGCTCTCCGTGCGGAGCTTTGTCTGGGCGGCCAAGGAACCGCTGAAGGAGCCCTGCTGTTGCCCTTCGCTTCCCTCTGACAGAGCTTTCACTGCTGGAGCCCTTGGCAGTGTGCAACCCACCAGCCCTAAGCCCTCCTCAAGGACGCTTGGGACCTAAGTGCAAAGGCAAGGCAGGGGTAGAGCTGAAGCCAGGAAGGCGCCAGTGGCGTTTCCGAGCCTCACACAGCCTGCTCCTTCCTGGGGAGGGAGCCTTAAAGCAAGGCAAGTCTCGCAAGGCTCGCCTATGGCAGAGCATCTTGGTGCCAGGAACTCTGCCAGATCGGGCCTCTGAACAGAGCTAGAGATCTGCCGTACTGGAGGCGCACTTAGCTTCGTGTAAGCAGGGATTTCAGCTTGACGGGGACTTGCTGCCTCCTCTTCCCCGAGGAGGCTCGCTTCCCTGCTGGCTGTGCACTCGCCTATCAGGCGGGGGCGCAGGGCTCCTCCAGCAGGTCTTGCCTCAGGGGCTGCTTCCCTGAGTTGGGGCTGTGGCAGGAACCCAGACACGCAGGATCAGGCCCCAAACACCTGCACATGTCTCTGCTGGGG
>NW_017202043.1:0-6499 GCF_001704415.2 Capra hircus
CGCCTCCAGTACGGCAGAGCTCTAGCTCTGCTCAGAGCCCCGATCTGGCAGAGTTCCTGGCGCGAGGCTGCTCTGCCGGGGCTAGCCTTGCCCAGACTTGCCTTGCTTTTAGGCTGCCTCTCCAGGAAGGAGCAGGCAGCAGGAGCCTGGGAGTCGCCACTGCGCCTTTCTTGCTCAGCTCCAATCCTGCCTTGCCTTTGCACTTAGGTCCCAGTCCTCCTTAAGGAGAGCTTAGGGGCTGGTGGGTTGCACACTGCAAGGGCTCCAGCAGTGAGAATTCTGTCAGAGGGAAGGAAGGGCAACTGCAGGGCTCCTCCAGCGGTTGCTTGGCCGCCCAGATTCAGCGCCACACGGAGAGCACCAGGCTCCCAGGGCCCCTGGCTGGGTTTTCAGCCCCCGCACACACGGAGGCTGATTCCTTGGGTGCCCAGAAAGTGTATGACAGACGTAGGTTCCCTAGCACTCTCCTCCCAGCAGAGACATGTGCAGGTGTTTGGGGCCTGATCCTGCGTGTCTGGGTTCCTGCCCACAGCCCCAACTCAGGGGAAGCAGCCCTGAGGCAAGACCTGCTGGAGGAGCCCTGCGCCCCCGCCTGATAGGCGAGTGCACAGCCAGCAGGGAAGCGAGCCTCCTCGGGGGAAGAGGAGGCAGCAAGTCCCCGTCAAGCTGAAATCCCTGCTTACACGAAGCTAAGTGCGACTCCAGTACGGCAGATCTCTAGCTCTGTTCAGAGGCCCGATCTGGCAGAGTTCCTGGCACCAAGATGCTCTGCCATAGGCGAGCCTTGCGCAGACTTGCCTTGCTTTAAGGCTCCCTCCCCAGGAAGGAGCAGGCTGTGTGAGGCTCGGAAACGCCACTGGCGCCTTCCTGGCTTCAGCTCTACCCCTGCCTTGCCTTTGCACTTAGGTCCCAAGCGTCTTGAGGAGGGCTTAGGGGCTGGTGGGTTGCACACTGCCAAGGGCTCCAGCAGTGAAAGCTCTGTCAGAGGGAAGCGAAGGGCAACAGCAGGGCTCCTTCAGCGGTTCCTTGGCCGCCCAGACAAAGCTCCGCACGGAGAGCACCAGGTTCCAAGGCCCCTGGCTGGGTTTTGCATCCCCACACTCCCAGAGGCTGACTCCGTGGGTGCCTAGAAAGTGTGTGAGAGACGTAGGTTCCCTAGCACTCTCCTCCCCAGCAGAGACATGTGGCAGGTGGTTGGGCCTTATCCTGCGTGTCTGGGTTCCCGCCCACAGCCCAACTCAGGGGAAGCAGCCCCTGAGGCAAGACCTGCTGGAGGAGCCCTGCGCGCCCGCCTGATAGGCGAGAGCACAGCCAGCAGTGTAGCGAGCCTCCTCGGGAGAAGAGGAGGCAGCCGAGCCCAGTCAAGAGGAAAGCCCTGCTTGCACGGAGCTAAGTGGGCCTCCAGTACGGCAGAGCTCTAGCTCTGCTCAGAGCCCCGATCTGGCAGAGTTTTCTGGCGCGAGGCTGCTCGGCCGGGCTCGCCTTGCCAGACTTGCCTTGCTTTTAGGCTCCCTCCCCAGGAAGGAGCTGTCTGAGGAGCCTGGGAGACGCCACTGGTGCCTTCCTTGCCTCAGCTCCAATCCTGCCTTGCCTTTGCACATAGGTGCCAGGCGTTGTTTTGGGGAGGGCTTAGGGGGTGGTGGGTTGCACACTGCCAAGGGCTTCAGCAGTGAGAGCTCTGTCAGAGGGAAGGGAAGGGCAACTGCAGGGCTCCTCCAGCGGTTTCTTGGCCGCCTAGAATCAGCGCCGCACGAGAGCACCAGGCTCCCAGGGCCCCTGGCTGGGGTTTTCAGCCCGCACACACGGAGGCTGATTCCTTGGGTGCCCAGAAAGTGTATGACAGACGTAGGTTCCCTAGCACTCTCCTCCCAGCAGAGACATGTGCAGGTGGTTGGGGCCTGATCCTGCGTGTCTGGGTTCCGCCCACAGCCCAACTCAGGGGAAGCAGCCCCTGAGGCAAGACCTGCTGGAGGAGCCCTGCGCCCCGCCTGATAGGCGAGAGCCACAGCCAGGGAAGCGAGCCTCCTCGGGGGAAGAGGAGGCAGCCCAGCCCGTCAAGTTGAAAAGCCCTGCTTGCACGGAGCTAAGTGCGCCTCCAGTACGGCAGAGCTCTAGCTCTGCTCAGAGCCCCGATCTGCAGAGTTTCTGGCGCGAGGCTGCTCGGCCGGGGGCTCGCCTTGCCCAGACTTGCCTTGCTTTTAGGCTGCCTCCCAGGAAGGAGCTGTCTGAGCGAGCCTGGGAGACGCCACTGGTGCCTTCCTTGCCTCAGCTCCAATCCTGCCTTGCCTTTGCACATAGGTGCCAGGCTCCGTTGGGAGGGCTTAGGGGGTGGTGGGTTGCACACTGCCAAGGGCTTCAGCAGTGAGAGCTCTGTCAGAGGGAAGGGAAGGGCAACTGCAGGGCTCCTCCAGCGGTTCTAGGCCGCCTAGAATCAGCGCCGCACCGAGAGCACCAGGCTCCCAGGGCCCCTGGCTGGGGTTTTCAGCCCGCACACACGGAGGCTGATTCCTTGGGTGCCCAGAAAGTGTATGACAGACGTAGGTTCCCTAGCACTCTCCTCCCCAGCAGAGACATGTGCAGGTGGTTGGGGCCTGATCCTGCGTGTCTGGGTTCCTGCCCACAGCCCCAACTCAGGGGAAGCAGCCCTGAGGCAAGACCTGCTGGAGGAGCCCTGCGCCCCGCCTGATAGGCGAGTGCACAGCCAGCAGGGAAGCGAGCCTCCTCGGGGAAGAGGAGGCAGCCCAGCCCCGTCAAGTTGAAAGCCCTGCTTGCACGGAGCTAAGTGCGCCTCCAGTACGGCAGAGCTCTAGCTCTGCTCAGAGCCCCGATCTGGCAGAGTTCCTGGCGCGAGGCTGCTCTGCCGGGGGCTAGCCTTGCCAGACTTGCCTTGCTTTTAGGCTGCCTCTCCAGGAAGGAGCAGGCAGCAGGAGCCTGGGAGTCGCCACTGCGCCTTTCTTGCCTCAGCTCCAATCCTGCCTTGCCTTTGCACTTAGGTCCCAGTCCTCCTTAAGGAGAGCTTAGGGGCTGGTGGTTGCACACTGCCAAGGGCTCCAGCAGTGAGAATTCTGTCAGAGGGAAGGGAAGGGCAACTGCAGGGCTCCTCCAGCGGTTGCTCGGCCGCCCAGATTCAGCGCCACACGGAGAGCACCAGGCTCCAGGTCCCCTGGCTGGGGTTTTCAGCCCCGCACACACGGAGGCTGATTCCTTGGGTGCCCAGAAAGTGTATGACAGACGTAGGTTCCCTAGCACTCTCCTCCCCAGCAGAGACATGTGCAGGTGTTTGGGGCCTGATCCTGCGTGTCTGGGTTCCTGCCCACAGCCCCAACTCAGGGGAAGCAGCCCCTGAGGCAAGACCTGCTGGAGGAGCCCTGCGCCCCGCCCGATAGCGAGTGCACAGCCAGCAGGGAAGCGAGCCTCCTCGGGGGAAGAGGAGGCAGCAAGTCCCCGTCAAGCTGAAATCCCTGCTTACACGAAGCTAAGTGCGACTCCAGTACGGCAGATCTCTAGCTCTGTTCAGAGCCCGATCTGGCAGAGTTCCTGGCACCAAGATGCTCTGCCATAGGCGAGCCTTGCGCAGACTTGCCTTGCTTTAAGGCTCCCTCCCCAGGAAGGAGCAGGCTGTGTGAGGCTCGGAAACGCCACTGGCGCCTTCCTGGCTTCAGCTCTACCCCTGCCTTGCCTTTGCACTTAGGTCCCAAGCGTCCTTGAGGAGGGCTTAGGGGCTGGTGGGTTGCACACTGCCAAGGGCTCCAGCAGTGAAAGCTCTGTCAGAGGGAAGCGAAGGGCAACAGCAGGGCTCCTTCAGCGGTTCCTTGGCCGCCCAGACAAAGCTCCGCACGGAGAGCACCAGGTTCAAGGGCCCCTGGCTGGGTTTTGCATCCCCACACTCCCAGAGGCTGACTCCGTGGGTGCCTAGAAAGTGTGTGAGAGACGTAGGTTCCCTAGCACTCTCCTCCCCAGCAGAGACATGTGCAGGTGGGGGTGGTGTCTGGGTTCCCGCCTCAACTCTCAAAACTCAGGGGAAGCAGCCCCTGAGGCAAGACCTGCTGGAGGAGCCCTGCGCGCCCGCCTGATAGGCGAGAGCACAGCCAGCAGTGTAGCGAGCCTCCTCGGGGAGAAGAGGAGGCAGCCGAGCCCAGTCAAGAGGAAAGCCCTGCTTGCACGGAGCTAAGTGGCCTCCAGTACGGCAGAGCTCTAGCTCTGCTCAGAGCCCCGATCTGGCAGAGTTTCTGGCGCGAGGCTGCTCGGCCGGGGGCTCGCCTTGCCCAGACTTGCCTTGCTTTTAGGCTCCCTCCCCAGGAAGGAGCTGTCTGAGCGAGCCTGGGAGACGCCACTGGTGCCTTCCTTGCCTCAGCTCCAATCCTGCCTTGCCTTTGCACATAGGTGCCAGGCGTGGTTGGGGAGGGCTTAGGGGGTGGTGGTGGGTTGCACACTGCCAAGGGCTTCAGCAGTGAGAGCTCTGTCAGAGGGAAGGGAAGGGCAACTGCAGGGCTCCTCCAGCGGTTTCTAGGCCGCCTAGAATCAGCGCCGCACCGAGAGCACCAGGCTCCCAGGGCCCCTGGCTGGGGTTTTCAGCCCCGCACACACGGAGGCTGATTCCTTGGGTGCCCAGAAAGTGTATGACAGACGTAGGTTCCCTAGCACTCTCCTCCCCAGCAGAGACATGTGCAGGTGTTTGGGGCCTGATCCTGCGTGTCTGGGTTCCTGCCCACAGCCCCAACTCAGGGGAAGCAGCCCCTGAGGCAAGACCTGCTGGAGGAGCCTGCGCCCCCGCCCTGATAGGCGAGTGCACAGCCAGCAGGGAAGCGAGCCTCCTCGGGGGGGAAGAGGAGGCAGCCCAGCCCCGTCAAGTTGAAAGCCCTGCTTGCACGGAGCTAAGTGCGCCTCCAGTACGGCAGAGCTCTAGCTCTGCTCAGAGCCCCGATCTGGCAGAGTTCCTGGCGCGAGGCTGCTCTGCCGGGGGCTAGCCTTGCCCAGACTTGCCTTGCTTTTAGGCTGCCTCTCCAGGAAGGAGCAGGCAGCAGGAGCCTGGGAGTCGCCACTGGCGCCTTTCTTGCCTCAGCTCCAATCCTGCCTTGCCTTTGCACTTAGGTCCCAGTCCTCCTTAAGGAGAGCTTAGGGGCTGTGGGTTGCACACTGCCAAGGGCTCCAGCAGTGAGAATTCTGTCAGAGGGAAGGGAAGGGCAACTGCAGGGCTCCTCCAGCGGTTGCTTGGCCGCCAGATTCAGCGCCACACGGAGAGCACCAGGCTCCCAGGGCCCCTGGCTGGGGTTTTCAGCCCCGCACACACGGAGGCTGATTCCTTGGGTGCCCAGAAAGTGTATGACAGACGTAGGTTCCCTAGCACTCTCCTCCCCAGCAGAGACATGTGCAGGTGTTTGGGGCCTGATCCTGCGTGTCTGGGTTCCTGCCCACAGCCCCAACTCAGGGGAAGCAGCCCCTGAGGCAAGACCTGCTGGAGGAGCCCTGCGCCCCGCCTGATAGGCGAGTGCACAGCCAGCAGGGAAGCGAGCCTCCTCGGGGGAAGAGGAGGCAGCAAGTCCCCGTCAAGCTGAAATCCCTGCTTACACGAAGCTAAGTGCGACTCCAGTACGGCAGATCTCTAGCTCTGTTCAGAGGCCCGATCTGGCAGAGTTCCTGGCACCAAGATGCTCTGCCATAGGCGAGCCTTGCGCAGACTTGCCTTGCTTTAAGGCTCCCTCCCCAGGAAGGAGCAGGCTGTGTGAGGCTCGGAAACGCCACTGGCGCCTTCCTGGCTTCAGCTCTACCCCTGCCTTGCCTTTGCACTTAGGTCCCAAGCGTCCTTGAGGAGGCTTAGGGGCTGGTGGGTTGCACACTGCCAAGGGCTCCAGCAGTGAAAGCTCTGTCAGAGGGAAGCGAAGGCAACAGCAGGGCTCCTTCAGCGGTTCCTTGGCCGCCCAGACAAAGCTCCGCACGGAGAGCACCAGGTTCCAAGGGCCCCTGGCTGGGTTTTGCATCCCCACACTCCCAGAGGCTGACTCCGTGGGTGCCTAGAAAGTGTGTGAGAGACGTAGGTTCCCTAGCACTCTCCTCCCCAGCAGCAGACATGTGCAGGTGGTTGGGGCCTTATCCTGCGTGTCTGGGTTCCCGCCCACAGCCCAACTCAGGGAAGCAGCCCCTGAGGCAAGACCTGCTGGAGGAGCCCTGCGCGCCCGCCTGATAGGCGAGAGCACAGCCAGCAGTGTAGCGAGCCTCCTCGGAGAAGAGGAGGCAGCCGAGCCCAGTCAAGAGGAAAGCCCTGCTTGCACGGAGCTAAGTGGCCTCCAGTACGGCAGAGCTCTAGCTCTGCTCAGAGCCCCGATCTGGCAGAGTTCCTGGCGCGAGGCTGCTCTGCCGGGGGCTAGCCTTGCCCAGACTTGCCTTGCTTTTAGGCTGCCTCTCCAGGAAGGAGCAGGCAGCGAGCCTGGGAGTCGCCACTGGCGCCTTCTTGCTCAGCTCCATCCTGCCTTGCCTTTGCACTTAGGGTCCAGGCTCCTTT
>NW_017202044.1:0-19082 GCF_001704415.2 Capra hircus
GTCATGCTTCCCTTCGCGTGATCAATGGATCTGTGGCTTTCCCTCGAGGCTTTCCCAGAGGATTTCCCACGAGGCTTTCCCACAGGGCTATCCCACTGCCACAGTGGTTTGAGTCGATCCTCGCCGTGAAATTCGAGGCAGTGCAGGGAAAACAGTTTCCTCTGGAATGGACTGAGACATCTGGGTGACTCTGTGAATGTGGCACGACCCTGGAGTTCCTCTCGCCTTTCCTGTGGAGAGCGCTTCCCCTTGAAATGCGAGCGGAATGGCGTGTATTATTTCCTGACCAAGCAGGGAAAGGATCCCTCATCTCGAGCTTCGATACCAAAACGGCGTCTCCTCTGGATGTGGGCGGGACCCTCGTGCTTCCTCTCGAGTGGCGACGGGTATGTCGGGGAACTTCTTGAGTTGCAGCAAGGACCCTTTTGAATTTCCAGAATTTAGGTGTGATGAGCCTCCAGACGCCTCAGAGGAAATGGGCCTTATCTCGCCTGGAGGGGAGAACCTCCTGGATTTTCCAGAGTTGGGCAGGGTCTCTCGAGTTACGACAGGGACCTCAGGGACCCGCTCTGGTGGCCTCAGGAAAGGCCAGTGCCCATGGGAGTTGCAAGGGCGCCTTTCGGGATTCCTCTCCGGTCGATGTCGGGGCCTAAGACCTTTTGTGGAGTCGGGGCTGGAACCGGAGGATTCCTCTTCAGTGCTGACATGGATCTTGGCTTACTTCTGGAGTTTCCCCTGGGAGTCTGTGCTCATCTCATGTGGGGGCATGCACGTGAGCTCTCCTCAGGAACTGTAGCAGCAGTGTCACACTTCCCGTCGCGTGGATCAAGGATCTGTGGCTTTCCCTCGAGGCTTTCCAACGAGGCTTTCCCACAGGGCTGACCACGTTCCATGGTGTAGTGAGTGGATCCTCGGCGTGAAAGTAGAGTCAGTGCAGGGAAAGCAAGTTCCTCTGGAATGGACTGACATCTGGGGGTCCCTTGGAATTGTGGCACGACACTGGGGTTTCTCTCGCTTTTCCTGTTGAGAGCGCCTCCTCTTGAGATGCGGCGGGAACGGCGGGAATCCTTTCCCGATGAAGCAGTGAAAGGATCCCTCATTTCGACCTACGAGGCGGAAATGGGGCTCCTCTGGATGTGGGCGGGACCCCGTGCTTCCTCTCGAGTGAAGACGGGTTTGTCGGGGAACTTCTTGAGTTGCAGCAAGGGTGTGAAGGACCCTTTGGAAGTTCACAGGTTAGGTGTGATTAGCCTCGAGACACCTCCAGCGGAAATGGGCCTCATCTCGCCTGGAGGGGAGAACCTCCTGGATTTTACCGAGTTGTGGTAGGTGCTCTCGAGTTACGACGGGGACCTCAGGGATCGCTCTGGTGGCCTCAGGAAAGGCCAGTCCCCATGCGAGTTACCATGGGCCTATAGGGATTCCTCTCCCATCGATGCCGGTGCCTAAGACCTTGTGTGGAGTCGGGGCCAGGACCCTGAGGATGCCTCTCCAGTGCTGACATGAATCTTTCCATACTTCTGGAGTCTCACCATGGGAGTCAGTCCTCATCTCGTGTGGGGGCATACACCTGCGATTTCCTCACAAGCTGTAGCAGCAGTGTCACGCTTGCCGACATGTGGTTCAAGGGATCAGTCGCTTTGCATCGAGGCTTTCCCACGAGGCTTTCGAACAGGGCTGTCCACATGTCACGGTGGTGTGAGTCTATCCTCGGCGTGAACGTCGAGGCAGTGAAGGGAAAGCAGGTTCTTCTGGAATGGACGGAGACATCTGGGGGACTCTTGGAATGCTGGCAAGGCCCTGGAGTTCCTCTCGCCTTTCCTGTGGAGAGTGCCTCCTCTTGAGATGCGACGGGAAGCCCGGGAATTCTTTCCCGACGACGAAGGGAAAGGATCCCTCTTCTCGAGCTACGAGGCGGAAACGGGGCTCCGCTGGATGTGGGTGGGACCCTCGTCCTTCCTCTCGAGTGGAGATGGGTATGTCGGAGAACTTCTTGACTTGCAGCAAGGGTGTGAAGGACCCTTTCGAAGTTGCAGAGGTTAGTTGTGATTAGCCTCGAGACGCCTCAGCGGAAATGGGCCTCATCTCGCCTGGAGGGGAGAACCTCCTGGATTTTCTCGAGTTGCAGCTTCCTCTCGAAGTAGGCCCCATGTCCCCTTGGGGAGGGTGTCATGCCTCTTTTCTCCTCACTGCCAAAGGGTGGAGCCAAGCTCGCTCTGTCAGAGGTACAAAAACAGCAATTGAATGGATTTTCAAGCTCTTGCTAGGCTGCACCCTTTCAGGGCCCACTTTACTGAAACAGGTGCTCTGTGGCCCTGGTTGGGTATGCAGGTTCACAAACAGGGTGAGATCCTGTCCAAGCCAAGAATTTTCCTGAAAGACCTAGGCTCACTAGAGCTCCCTCCGGAGCAAAGGGGATAGAGGAGATGTATGGAGGAGTCTTTGCCTTTCCCTGTGAGTGTGGGGCTACTCCCTACGGCCCCAGGCTCAGGGATAACTGCCTCTAAGAAAGGAATGGCAAAGAAGCGCTATTCTTGGAGGTTGGGACAGGGAGTTCGCAGCATTTGGGAAAGAAAGACTTCTTCGGGGAAGAAGAGGCAACCACCGGGGGTGTGTTTGCAAGCCTCTATTTGGAAGGAACAGGTTTGCTTATACAACTCAAGACCTCCAGATCTGCTCAGAGGACTGAAGTTCCAGAGACAGGGCCATGTATCTTCCCTTCCCTTTGAGATCCTTGCAAAGACATTCCTAGCAGATCGTGGGAGTGCCCATGAAGAAGCAAGCAGCGGGAGTGTGCTTGACATCACTGGCTGCCTACCTGGGCTCAGCTCCTCAAGGGGCCTTTCTCTCCTGGTAGGCCCTATGTCCCCTTTGGGAGAGGGTGGTGCCCTCTTCCCTCCACACTGCCAAAGGGTGGAGGTGGAGCAAACTCGTTCTCTCCGAGGTAAAAAAAAAAAGACAAATTGGATGGATTTTTAAGCTCTTGCTATGCTGCACCCCTCCAGGACCCACTCGAGCAAAAACAGGTGCCCTGTGGCCCCTAGGTCGGGTATGCAGGTTCACACACCGGGTGTGATCCCGTCAAAGCCAAGAATTTTCCTGACAGACCTAGGCTCACTAGAGCTCTCCTCCAGAGGAAAGGGGACAAAAAAGACGTGTGTGTGGAGGTGGCTCTGCCTTTCCAGGTCCCAATCTCAGGGATAACTGCCCCTAAGAAAGGAACTGCTGCTGCTGCTGCTGTTAAGTTTGCTTCAGTCGTGTTCAACTCTGTGCGACGCCATAGACGGTAGCCCACTAGGCTCCCCCGTCCCTGGGATTCTCCAGGCAAGAACAGTAAGTGGGTTGCCATTGCCTTCTCCAATGCATGAAAGTGAAAATGAAAGTGCAATCGCTCAGTCGTGTCCGACCCTCAGCGACCCCACGGACTGGCAGCCTACCAGGCTTCTCCGTCCATAGGATTTTCTGAAAGGAACTGCAAGAAGCGCTTTTCCAGGAGGCTGGGAAAGGGAGTTCGCAGGATGTGGGGAAAGAGAGCCTCCTTCGGGGAAGAATAGGCGGCCACTTGTTTTGTGTTGCAAACCTCTATTTGGAAGGAACAGGTTAGCTTATACAAAGGGAGACCTCCAGATCTGCTCAGAGGACCGAAGTTGCAAGGCAGGTCGGTGTATTTTCCCTTCACTTTGCGATCCTTGCAAAGACATTCCTTGCTGATAGATGATTCAGCAAGGGCCTTTGAGACTGTTGTTTTCTTTCCTAGGTTCAAAGATTCCTTCAGTTCCTAATATAGATATCCTAGAAATTATCTGACATCCGTGAAAATCTGATATGTCCTGGTCAAATGCTGTCAGTTATAATTCCAGTTATTATATGAAAGCATTTCAAGTCGCAGCAGTGACCAGATTACATTGTCAATTTCTATTTAATCAGGTTTTAACCATGTCCTCTATGGTTTCACACTGATGCCTTTGCAGAAATACTGCTACTTCAAGATATATGGAATATACTTTTTTTAAGCTTACTGATAATTTGTTTGTTTGTTTGTTTGTCTTCTGGTAAGCTGGTACCAGATGGAATTTAGTCTCCTCTCTAGGTTAAGAGCACAAAGTTTTCTTAGAATGCAATTTTTGATAACAGACTATGAGTTTCTTTACCTTTCATTGATTTATAATTGTTTTCATCATCTGTTTTTTTACTTCGGTAAAGTAAATAAGCCTTATTTAAGATTTTTGGTACATGTAGGATGGACTAAGCTTTCCCCACTCTTGCAAGTTCCCTTAACCCTTCAGATTCTTCTTGTGGGACCAAGATCTCACTTTCCTCCAGAGGGACAATCCAAGCTTTTTATTAGTTGATCTGCCCCTGACATCAGAGTCAATTTGAGCATGAGTTGGCCTATAATTTAGGCATGAAACTATGACTACATAAAGAAAAGGTGACTTTATGATTCAGGGATGGCCATGATATGCCTTGCACTTCAGAGAAAATAGGTTAAAATGATTTTTTTTTTCATCAAAACTGCACAGCCAGTTCTTTCAGCATATGCAATTGAAAACACCTAGTCATTAGGTCAGTTTTCATTCTAATCCCAAAGAAAGGCAATGACAAAGAATATTCAAGCTGCTGCACAATTGCACTCATCTCACACACTAGTAAAAGTAATGCTCAAAATTCTCCAAGTTCACATGAACTGTGAACTTCCAAATGTTCAAGAGGGATTTAAAAAAATGCAGAGAAACCAGAGATCAAACTGCCAACATCTACTGGATCATTGAAAAAGCAAGAGAGTTCCAGAAAAAAAGACATCTATTTCTGCTTTATTGACTATGCCAAAGCCTTTGACTGTGTGGATCACATTAAACTGGGAAAAAATTCTGAAAGAGATGGGAATACCAGACCACCTGACCTGTCTCTTGAGAAACCTGTATGCAGGTCAGGAAGAAACAGTTCGAACTGGACATGGAACAACAGACTGGTTCTAAATAGGAAAAGGAATATGTTCTGGCTGTATATTGTCACCCTGCTTATTTAACTTATATGCAGAGTACATCATGAGAAACACTGGGCTGGAGGAAGCACACGCTGGAATCCAGATTGCTGGGAGAAATATCAAGAATCTCAGATATGCAGACGACACCACCCTTATGGCAGAAAGTGTATAAGAACTAAAGAGTCTCCTGATGAAAGTGAAAGAGGAGAGTGAAAAAGTTAGCTTAAAGCTCAGCATTCAGAAAACTAAAATCATTGCATCCAGTCTCATCACTTCATGGCAAATAGATGGGAAAACATTGGAAACAGCAGCAGACTATTTTGGGGGGCTTGGAAATCACTGCAGGTGATGGCTGCCTCCATGAACTTAAAACATATTTATGACTTGGAAGAAAAGTGATGACCAAACTAGACAGCATATTAAAAAGCCGAGACGTTGCTTTGCCAACAAAGATCCATCCAGTCAAGGCTATGGTTTTTCCATATGTCATGGATGGATATGAAAGATGTACTATAAAGAAAGTGACAGCTGAAAATTGGATGCTTTTGAACTGTGGTGTTGGAGAAGATGCTTGTAGGTCGCTTAGACTACAAGGAGACGCAACCACTCCATCCTAAAGGAAATCAGGTCTGAATATACATTGGAAGGACTAATACTGAACCTGAAACTCCAATACGTGTGGCCATTTGATGTGAAGAGCTGACTCACTTGGAAGTTGCTTTGATTTGCCTGTGAGTGTGGGAGCCCTCCCTGGGCAAAGGGCCTCAGGGGTCATTGCCACTGAATCACGACCTCCAAGCAAGCGCATTCCAGCTGTGTGATATTCAGGAAGCAGGAGACTGGGAAAACTATCTTCCTTAGAGGAAGGAAAGTCATCCACAGAGAGTGTGTTTTCAGGCCTCTCTTTGCAGCAAGTGTTTTGCTTCTCAGACATCAGAGCTGCAGGCTTGCTCTGAGGCCTCAATTGCAGAGTCAGGGCTGTGTGTCTCACTGCACTTTCCAAGCATTGCAGACACATTCCTAGGTTGGAGCAGTGCTTCCCATGAGAAAGAAGCCTCGGGAGTGTGTAGGGAGCGGGCTGAGTGCCATGCTAGGGTCACCTAGTCGAGGGCACCTTGCACATCCAATGGGCCCCAGGCGAGTAGCTATGGACCGGCCCTTCGGTTGAGATATCCCAAAGCAGGGAACAAAGCTAGCTCTGTCAGAAGGAGGAAAACAGCAATGGGATGGATTTTCAAGCAGTTGCTAAGTCACACCACGTTAGGGCTCCCCGGGAAAGAAATGCAAATTTTGGCCTCTAGGCCCAGTATCCAGATGTGTGCACAGGATATTTTCCCCACAGGATCCAAGAATGTTCCAGACAGACCTAAGCTCACTAGCTCTCTCCTGCAGAGGAAATGAAATATTGTTGCTGAACCACGAAAAGATGCTGGGATTCTTGGCTTATGGAGGAGAAGAATTCAATCCAGGGCCCAAGACGAGGCTTGATTGCTCAGAGCTTTTGTGCAATAGAGTTTTATTAAAGGAGAAAGGAGATAGAGAAAGCTTCTGACAGAGACATCACAAGGGGCAGAAAGCGTACCCCCTTGCTAGTGTTGGTAATGGAGTTTATATACTCTCCAATAAGTTATGACAACGAACAAAAGAATGTCTGGAGGTTGTAAAGACTCACTAGACCTACTCCCATAATTGACATTTTCAGATAACAGGATTAGCCAGAAGGTTTTTTCCAGAGACCGTCCTCAAGAAGGATGCATGATTGTTATATAATCCTAAGGAATGTAGAGGGGAAAACAGTTTGTCCTTTCTTCCTCCTTGAGAATTCTAGACCCCTCTCTCCTTGGGACCCTTGAACTTCTTAGAAACCTGCCTTGGCAATGACTCTCTCAGAAACATGATTGAACAGCCGTTTGGAGCTTCCTTTGACTTTCCCTGGGAGGGAGGGGAGCCCTCCCTGAGCACAGGGCCTCAGGGCCATGGCCAATGAAAAAGAATCTCCCAGCAAGTGCTTTTCAGCCCTGTGTGGCTCTCAGCCCACAGGAGTCTGAGAAAACTCTCTTCCTTGGAGGAAGGAAAGGCAGCCCAAGAGTGTGTTTTCAGGCCTGTATCCTTGCAGCAAGTGTTTGGCTTGTTAGACAGAAGACCTGCAGGCCTGTTCCAACAGACTCAATGCCAGAATCAGGGTCTTGTGTCTCCCTGCAGTTTCCTGGCCTTGCAAACACATTCCTAGGTGAGAGCAGTCCTGCCCATGGGGAAGCAGGCTGCGGGAGTGTGTCTGAGGGGGCCAGGTGTCATGCTGGGGTCACCTGGTCGAGGGCACCTTGCACCTCCAATGGACCCCAGGCAAGGAGTTGCAGGCCACCACCTTGCTTCTGAAATCCCAAAATGGGGAGCAAAGCTCGCTCTGTCAGAGGGAAGAAAACAGCAACAGGATGGATTTTCAGCCAGTTGCTAGGCTGTTTCTGCGTTAGGGCTCCAAGGAAGGAAAATGCGAATTTTAGCCCCTACGACTGGTATCCAGGTGGGTCCCAGGATGATTTCCCCGCAGGATCCAAGAACGTTCCAGACAGACCTGGGCTCACTAGCTCCCTCCTGCAGAGGAAACATGAGAGAACAGCTGTTTGGAGGTTGCTTTGACTTCCCCGGAGGGTAGGATCCCTCCCTGTGTGCAGGGCCTCAGGGGCCATTGCCGCTGAGAAATGCCCTCTAAGCCAGACCTTTGCAGCCTTGTATGACTCAGCACGGAGGAGACTGGAAAAGCTCTCTTCCTTGGAGGAAGGAAAGGCAGCCCCAGAGAGTGTGTTTTCACACCTGTATCTTGCAGCAAGTGTTTGGCGTCTCAGACGTCAGACCTCCAGGCCTGCTCCAAACGCCTCAGTTCCAGAGTCAGGGCCGTGTGTCTCCCTGCATTTTCTGAGCCTTGGGAACACATTCCTAGGTCAGAACAGTCCTGCCCATGGGGAAGAGGCTGCGGGAGTGTGTCTGAGGGGGTCGGTGCCATGCTGGGGTCCAATAGACCCGGTACCTCCAATAGACCCCAGGACAACAGCGGTGGGGCTCCCCCTGGCTTCCGAAATGCCAAAGCGAGAAGCAAAGCTAGCTCTATCAGAAGGAAGAAAAGAGCAATCGGATGGATGTTCAGGCTGTTGCTGGTCCGCACCACTTCAGGGTCCCCCAAGAGGAACAGGCGCCCTGTGGCCCCTAGGTCCGATATGCAGGTTAACACACAGGGTGTGTCCCCATAGGAGCCAAGAATTTTCCTGACAGACCTAGGCTCACTAGAGCTCTCCCACAGGGCAAAAGGGGTAGAACAGACTGTGGATGTGACTCTGCTTTCACAGCGAGCATGGGGCCCTCCCTACAGCCCCGGGCTCCAGGGAAAATTGTCCCTGAAAAATGACCTCCAAGAAGCGCTTTTCCAGCAGGCTGGGATGCAGAGTTCACAGGATGCGGGGAAAGTGATCGTCCTTCAGGGAAGAAGAGGCAGCCACCCAGTGTGTGTTTGCAAGCCTGTATTTGGAAGAAACTGGTTAGCTTCTTCAAGGGGAGACCTCCAGGTCTGCTCAGAGGACCGAAATTCCAGAGGCAGCACCATGCATCTCCCCTGTCCTTTCTGAGCCTTGGAAAGACATTCCTAGCTTATAGCGGTATTGCTCATGAAGAAGCAGGATGCAGGAATGTGTCAGACATGACTGGGTGCCTTCCTGGGTTCAGCTCCGTGAGGGGCCTTTCCACTCAAAGTAGGTCCCATGCCTCCTTGGGGAGGAAGTGGGGCCCGCTTGCCTCCAAATTGCCAAAGGCTGGAACAAAGCTAGTTCTATCAGAGGTAAGAAAAGAGCAATTGGATGGATGTGGAAGCTGTTGCTGGGCCGCACTGCTTCAGGCCCCCCACCCCTCCGCCCCCGAGAGAAACAGGCGCCCTGTGGCCCCTAGGTCCTGGATGCAGTTTCACACATAGAATGTGTCCCCATAGGAGCCAAGAATTTTCCTGACAGACCTAGGCTCACTAGAGCTCTCCTACAGAGCAAAGGGGATGGGACAGATGTGTGGCTGTGGCTCTGCCTTTCCCTGGGAGTGTGGAGCCGCTCCCTATGGCCCTGGGCTCCAGGGGAAATTGCCCCTGAATAATGACCTCCAAGAAGCGCTTTTCCAACTGGCTGAGACGTGGAGTTCTCAGGATGCAGGGAAAGCGAGTGTCCTTCGGGGAAGCAAAGGCAGTCACCTGTTATCATGACTTACTAGAATAGTAGGTACCTTCTCCGGTTGGGCAGAGGCCTTCCCTACCTGATCTGAAAAAGAAAACGAAGTAGCTCGCTGATTTGAGAAATAATTCCCAGACTTGGGTTTCCAACCAGTATAGAATCCGACAATGGCCCTGTCTTTGTAGCCGCGTTAATTAACAGGTATGTGAAGTTCTAAATATCAGTGGAAATTACATACACCATATAGGCCCCAGTGTTCTGGAATGGTGGAAAGAAACAACCAAACTCTTGAAGAGACACTTTCAAAATGGATCATAGAGACTGACTGTACGTGGATGGGCTTGCTTCCGGCAGACTTACTCATATTACGGGTAACCGCACGTTCCCATAGTTGTTGTCCTTATGAAATTTTCTATGGAGACCCCCTCCCACAGTGAGGCAGGTGTTAGGAGATTTGCCACAAGTAAGGGGGTGGGATTTCACAGCAGATGGAACAATTAGGTAAGGTAATAAATCAGGTAACTAAGTTTGTATAAAAAAGAATATCATTCCCCCTTGAGGAACAGATTCATGAATTTGTGCTCAGTGATCAGGTGTGGCTCAATGACTGGAAACACAATTCCTTGGCCTGACATCGGAAAGGTCCTTATACTGTTGTTTTAGCCACAATTCTGAAAGAGATGGGAATACCAGACCACCTAACCTGCCTCTTGAGAAATCTGGATGAAGGTCAGGAAGCAACAGTTAGAGTAGGACATGGAACAACAGACTGGTTCCAAAAAGGAAAAAGAGTATGCAAAGGCTGTATATTGTCACCCTGTTTATTTAACTTATATGCAGAGTACATCATGAAAAATGCTGGGATGGAAGATACATGAGCTGGAATCAAGATTGCCTGTAGAAATATCAATAAACTTAGATATGCAGACGACACCACCATTATGGATAAATGTGAAGAGGAACGGGTATGTCGGGGAAATTCTTGAGTTGCAGCAAGGGTGTGAAGGACCCTTTGGAAGTTCCAGAGGTTAGGTGTGGTTAGTCTCGAGATGCCTCAGGCAGAAATGGGCCTCATGTCGCCTGGAATGGAGAGGCTCCTGGATATTCCCGAGTTTCAGCAGGTGCTCTCGAGTTACGACAGGGACTTCAGGGACCCGCTCTGGCGGCCGCAGGAAACGCCAGTCATCATGCGTGTTGCTAGGGGGCCTCTCGTGATTCCTCTCCCGTCGATGCCGGGCCTAAGACCTTGTGTGGAGTCGGGGCCGGAACCTGAGGATTCCTCTCCAGTGCTGACATGGATTTTGTGGTACTTCTCGAGTCTCCACAAGGGAGTCAGGCCTCGTCTCGAGTGGGGGCATGAGCGTGACATTTCCTCCCATGATGTAGCAGCAGTGTCACGCTTCCCCATCCCTGGACCAAGGGATCTGTGGCTTTCCCTCGAGTCTTTCCCACTAGGCTTTCCCACAGGGCTGTCCCACGTGTGACGGTGGTGTGAGTCGATCCTCGGCATGAAGGCCAAGGCAGTGCAGGGAAAACAGGTTCCTGTGGAATGGACTGAGACATCTGGGTGAGTCTCGGAATGGTGGCACGACCCTGCAGTTCCTCTCCCCTTTCCTTTGGAGAGCGCCTCCTCTTGAGATGCGATGGGAATGCCGGGAATTCTTTCCCGACCAATCAGGGAAAGGATCGCACATCTCGAGCTACGAGCCGGAAACGGAGCTCCTCTGGATGTGGCCGGGACACTCGTGCTTCCTCTTGAGTGGAGACGGGTATGTCGGGGAACTTCTTGAGTTGCTGCAAGGGTGTGAAGGACCCTTTGGAAGTTGCAGAGTTTAAGTGTGCTTAGCCTTGAGATGTGTCAGCGGAAATAGGCTTCATTTTGCCTGGAGGGGAGAACATCCTTGATTTTCTCCAGTTGCGGCAGGTGCTCTCGACTTACGACGGGGACCGCAGGGACCCGCTCTGGTGGCCTCAGGAAAGGCCAGTCAAGATCCAAGACACACTGGAGAGGGAGAGACATCACGAGAGGCTCCCGAGCAACTCGCATGGGGACTGGCCTTTCCTGAGGCCACCAAAGCGGGTCCCTGAGGTCCCCGTCGTAAGTCGAGAGCACCTGGCGCAACTCGAGAAAATCCAGGAGGTTCTCCCCTCCAGGCGAGATGAGACCCATTCGCGCTGAGGCATCTCGAGGCTAATCACACCTAACCTCTGGAACTTCCAAAGGGCCCTTCACACCCTTGCTGCAACTCAATAAGTTCCCCGACATACCCGTTTCCACTCGAATGGAAGCACAAGAGTCCCGCCCACAACCAGAAGAGCCCCGTTTCAGTCTCATAGCTCGAGAGGAGGGATCCTTTCCCTGCGTAGTCGGGAAAGAATTTCCGGCGATCCCGTCGCATCTCAAGAAGAGGTGCTCTCCACAGGAAAGGCGAGAGGAACTCAGGGTCGTGCCACCATTCCCAGAGCCCCCAGATGTGTCAGTCGATTCCAGGGAAACCTGTTTCCCCCGCAATGCCTCGACTTTCAAGCCGAGGATCGACTCAGACCTCGGTGGCACGTGGGACAGCCCTGTGAAAAGCCTAGTGGGAAAGCCTCGTGGGAAAGCCTACAGAGAAAGCCACAGATCCCTGGATCCACGCAAAGGGAACCGTGACACTGCTGCTAAAGCTCGGGAGGAAAGCGCACGTGCACGCCACACTCGCGACGAGGACTGACTCCCCTGGGAGACTCCAGAAGTACCCCAAGATCCATGTCAGAACTGGAGAGGAATCCTCAGGTTCCGGCACCGACTCCACACAAGGTCTCAGGCCCCGGCATAGACGGGAGAGGAATCAATAGAGGACCCCGAGCAACTCGCATGGGGACAGGCCTTTCCTGAGGCCAGCAGAGCGGTTCCCTGAGGTCCCGTCGTAAGTCGAGAGCACCTGCAGCAACTCGAGAAAATCCAGGAGGTTCTCCCCTCCAGGCGAGATGAGGCCCATTTCCGCTGAGGCGTCTCGAGGCTATTCGCACTTAACCTCTGGAAGCTCCAAAGGGTCCTTCACACCCTTGCTGCAACTCAAGAAGTTCCCCGACATACCCGTCTCCACTCGAGAGGAAGCACGAGAGTCCCGCCCACATCCAGAGGAGCCCCGTTTCCCCCTGCTAGCTCGAAAGAAGTGATCCTTTCCCTGCGTGGTCGGGAAAGAATTCCCGGCATTCCCGTCGCATCTCAAGAGGAGGCGCTTTCCACAGGAAAGGCGAGAGGAACTCCAGGGTCGTGCCACATTCACAGAGTTCCCCAGATGTCCTCACTCCATTTCAGGGAAACCTGTTTTTCCTGCACTGCCTCGACTTTCAAGCCGAAGATCGACTCACACCATGGTGGCACATGGGACAGCCATGTGGGAAAGCCTCGTGGGAAAGCCTCGTGGGAAAGCCTCGAGGGAAAGCCATAGATCCCTTGATCCACGCTAAGGGAAGCGTGACAGTGCTGCTACAGCTCGGGAGGAAAGCGCACGTGCATGCCCCCACTCGAGACGAAGACTGACTCCCCTGGGGAGACTCCAGAAGTCCCCCAAGATCCATGTCAGCACTGGAGAGGAATACTCAGTTTCCGGCACCGACTCCACACAAGGTCTTAGGCCCCGGCATCGACGGGAGAGGAATCCCGAGAGGCCCCTGAGCTACTCGCATGGGGACTGGCCTTTCCATGGGCCACCAGAGCGGCTCCCTGACATCCCCGTCTTAAGTCGAGAGCACCTGCCGCCACTCGAGAAAATCCAGGAGGTTCTCCCCTCCAGGCGAGTGAGGCCCATTACCGCTGAGGGCTTCTCGATGCTAATCACACCTAACCTCTGGAACTTCCAGAGGGTCCTTCACACCCTTGCTGCAACTCAAGAAGTTCCCCGACATACCGTCTCCACTCGAGAGGAAGCACGAGAGTCCCGCCCACATCCAGAGGAGCCCCGTTTCCGCCTCCTAGCTCCAGAGGAGGGATCCTTTCCCTATGTGGTTGGGAAAGAATTCCCGGCGTTCCCGTCGCATCTCAAGAGAAGGAGCTCTCCACAGTAAAGGCGAGAGGAACTCCAGGGTCGTGCCACCATTCCCAGAGTCCCTCAGATGTCTCAGTCCATTCAGGGAAATATTTTTCCCTGCTTGGCTCGACTTTCAAGCCGAGGATCGACTCACACCACGGTGGCACGTGGGACAGCCCTGTGGGAAAGCCTCGTGGGAAAGCCTCGTGGGAAAAGCCTCGTGGGAAAGCCTCGAGGGAAAGCCACAGATCCCTTGATCCACGGGAAGGGAAGCATGACACTGCTGCTAGAGCTCAGGAGGAAAGTGCACATGCATTCCCCCACTCGAGACGAGGAGTGACTCCCCTGTGGAGACTCCAACAGTCCCCCAAGATCCATGTCAGCACTGGAGAGGAATCCTCAGGTTCCGGCACCGACTCCACACAAGGTTTAGGACCCGGCATCGACGGGAGAGGAATCCTGAGAGGCCCCCGAGCAACTCCCAAGTGGACTGGCCTTTCCTGAGGCCACCAGAGCGGAGTCCCTGAAGTCCCCGTCGTAAGTCGAGAGCACCTGCCGCAACTCGAGAAAATCCAGGAGGTTCTCCCCTCCAGGCGAGATGAGGCCCATTTCCGCACAGGCGTCTCGAGGCTAATCACACCAGCCTCGGTAAATTCCAAAGGGTCCTTCACACCCTTGCTGCAGCTCAAGAAGATCCCCGACATACCCGTCTCCGCTCGAGAGGAAGCAGGAGAGTCCTGCCCACATCCAGAGGAGCCCCGATTCCGCCTCAAAGCTCGAGAGGAGGAATCCTTTCCCTGCGTGTGCGGGAAAGAATTCCCGGCGTTCCCGTCACATCTGAAGTGGAGGCACTCCTCCACAGGAAAGGCGAGAGGAACTCCAGGTTCGTGCCACCATTCCCAGATTCCCCCAGATGTCTCAGTCCATTCCAGGGAAAACAGTTTTCCTTGCACTGCCTCGACTTTCAAGCCGAGGAGCGACTCACACCACGGTGGCACGTGGGACAGCCCTGTGGGAAAGCCTCCTGGGAATGCGTCGTGGGAAAGCCTCGAGGGAAAGCCACAGATCCCTTGATCCAGGCGAAGGGAAGCATGACACTGCTGCCACAGCTCCGGAGGTAAGCGCAAGTGCATGCGCCCACTCAAACGAGGACTGACTCCCCTAGGGAGACTCCAGAAGTACCCCAAGATCCATGTCAGCACTGCAGAGGAATCCTCAGGTTCCGGCACCGACTCCACACAAGGTCTTAGGCCCCGGCATCGATGGTAGAGGAATCCCGAGAGGCCCCCGAGCAACTCGCATGTGGACTGGCCTTTCCTGAGGCCACCAGAGCGGGTCCCTGAGGTCCCCGTCGTAAGTCGAGAGCACCTGCCGCAACTCGAGAAAATCCAGGAGGTTCTCCCCTCCAGGCGAGATGAAGCCCATTTCCGCTGAAGCGTCTGGAGGCTAATCACACCTAACCTCTTGAACTTCCAAAGGGTCCTTCACACCCTTGCTGCAACTCAAGAAGTTCCCCGACATACCCGTCTCCTCTCGATAGGAAGCACGAGGGTCCCGCCCACATCCAGAGGAGCCCCTTTCCGCCTCGTAGCTCGAGATGTGGGATCCTTTCCCTGCTTCGTCGGGAAAGAATTCCCGGCGTTCCCGTCGCATCTCAAGTGGAGGCGCTCTCCACAGGAAATGCGAGAGGAACTCCAGAGTCGTGCCACCATTCCAAGAGTCCCCTAGATGTCTCAGTCCATTCCAGAGGAACCTGTTTTCCCTGCACTGCCTTGACTTTCACGCCGAGGTTCGACTCACACCTCGGCGGCATGTGGGACAGCCCTCTGGGATAGCCTCGTGGTAAAGCCTGGAGGAAAAGCCACAGATCACTTGATCCACGCGACCGGAAGCGTGACACTGCTGCTACAGCTCGGGAGGAAAGCGCACGTGCATGCCCCCATTCGAGACGAAGACTGACTTCCTGGGGGGGCTCCAGAAGTACCCCAAGATCCATGTCAGCACTGTAGAGGAATCCTCAGGTTCCTGCCCCAACTCCTCACAAGGTCTTTTTTTTTTCTTTCCTTTTTACTCTTTTCTTTGCATTTATTTAAACACAGTTCTCAAAACTTTTGAGTGAAAATGGGCCTCCTTTGGTAAGCAAAGAACCTGAAAGTAGTATTTAAAAAACGAACAGGCAAAGTCTTCAGATCATCCACAACACAGGTGTAGTGTTCCCTTCTTTTTCTCAAAACTCTGAAGCACCCAGTTTTTCCATATAGTCTTAAAAGCTAGAAGAACAAGAGTACATTTGTGGTGGAATATTATTTTCACTTGCTGATTACTAATTGAAATACCATTATCCCCTTCTAACAGCTTAAGAAATAGCCTTTTTAAGGCATACATTGTGCAACTCATCTTATTCCCTGCTATGTATAATACAGATTACATAAAGGCTGTCAAAGTCACATTTATATAAGAATTAAGCATTTGCTGTATTGAAAGATCTTTAGTTTTTAACACTAGCAGTATAGAGTTACAGAGCGTAATTTTTATCACTTAACTGCAGGTATATTAAGTATGGTATGTTTCATGGACTCGAGGAAAACGGGCATTTTTTCTTTAATTTACTACTGACAATCTAATCAGAACAGTTCTCCTAAGCATGATATGTTAGAAAGAAAAGTAAAAACCAAACGTTATTGTTGCTTTTTGCCATTTGGTAGCATTTTACACACAGGCTTCAATCTTCAGAATACCCTGTATTCAGTAGAAAAACCATTTAAATGAAGTTCTGTACAATAGAAACTTCTCAGCAGTCAAAATTTTAGACTGTAAAAAAATACATGTAAAACATACTTTTCTGAAAACACTTAACTTTGAACAAAGCACCGAACTACACAAATGCAGAATGAAAACAGCATTTCAACTCCACCAAAAGTAGTCATCATAAAAGGTGTAAAAGTCACCTAACTTCACCAGGCACTGTTCACTTTTTAAACAGGAGACAATAAAAAATATTGTCCACAAACAATATCCCAACTCTAGGGCAGGTTTCAGAAAGTCTTCATCTTCATGCTTTAATAGCGACGAGGTGAGTATGATCGAGATCTGGAACGTGATCTGTATCCTCCACGACTATAGTAGGGAGAAGGTGACCGTCTTCTGTATTTCTGATCCCTGTCTTGAGCAGCTCTCCATCCTCCTCCTCCTCCTCCTCCTCCTCTGTACGATCTGCTGTAATAGTCCCGATCATCATAGCCTCGATCATATCCTCTGTCATAGTAATCTCGACGGCGTGAGCTGCCATAGGTAGGTCTCCCCATGTAAATTCCTGCTGTTGGAGTATGTGGTCTTTTCGTTATGGAGAAGTCAACTCTGATCCTACATCCATCAAGCTCCATTCCATTGGCACGCTCTTTTGCTTCCTTGGCATCATCTACATTTTCAAAGTATACAAAGGCAAATCCTCTTGAACGTCTAGACTGCTGGTCATATACAATAGATACATCAGCAATTGGGCCATATTTAGAGAACATTTCTCTTAGATCTCTTTCTGTAGTATACAAGCTCAATCCAAATACTCCAAGACAACAGTTAGGATCAGGATTTGCCCGATTCCCAACATGACGCCAGCGAGTAGACATGGGAGAATGACTGTGGCTATGCCGTCTTCGATAATCTCTGCTGTAAGATCTGCTACGAGATCTTCTATGGGACCGGGACCGAGATCGTGACCTTGTATAATGCCTCCGAGAACTTCTTCTGGATCTAGACCTAGATTCCGATCTGGACCTGGACTTTGATCTGGAACGCCTGGAATCTTCCTTGGAGCGAGACCTTGCAGGGGTATGACTTGGCAGATTTCCCAGATCCATGAGCACTTCCGCTTCTGGAAGCAGAACGGGATTCCCCCTCGCCGTAGTTCTCCTCGCCGCTGTCGCTCATGACTTTCACTGCTGTCGCCGCTCGATGTGCTTCAATCGAAGCTGCCAACCTCTCGCACCTTCAGTGTAGAGGCTCCGCCGCAGCCTCACACCACACACCGGTGCCCCAGGCACTGAGAACCGAAACGCTCCGCGCCGCCTCCGCTCGGGCTCTCCACACAAGGTCTTAGGCCCCGGCATCGACGTGAGAGGAATCCTGAGAGGCCCCCTAGCAACTCCCATGGGCACTGGCCTTTCTGAGGCCACAGGAGCGGGTCCCTGAGGTCCCCATCCTAAGACGAGAGGCACCTGCTCCAACTCAAGATAATCCAGGAGGTTCTCCCCTCCAGGCGAGATGAGGCCCATTTCCCCTGAGGCATCTCGAGGCTAATCACACCTAACCTCTGGAACTTCCAAAGGGTCTTTGACACCCTGCTGCAAGTCAAGAAGATCACCGACATACCCGTCTCCACTCGAGATGAAGCACGAGGGTCCCGCCCACATCCAGAGGAGCCCCGTTTCCGCCTCGTATCTAGAGAGGAGGGATCCTTTCCCTGCGTGGTCGGGAAAGAATTCCTGGCGTTCCCGTCGCATCTCAAGAGGAAGTGCTCTCCACAGGAAAGGCCAGAGGAACTCCAGGGTCGTGCCACCATTCCAAGAGTTCCCCAGATGTCTCAGTCCATTCCCAGAGGAACCTGTTTTCCCTGCACTGCCACGACTTTCACGCCGAGGATCGTCTCACACCAAGGTGGCATGTGGGACAGCCCTGTGGGAAAGCCTCATGGGAAAGCCTAGAGGGAAAGCCACAGATCCCTTGATCCACGCGACGGGAAGCGTGACACTGCTGCTACCGCTCGGGAGGAAAGCGCACGTGCATGCCCCCACTCGAGATGAGGACTGACTCCCCTGGGGAGACTCCAGAAGTACCACAAGATCCATGTCAGCACTGGAGAGGAATCTTCAGGTTCCAGCCCCGACTTCACACAAGGTCTTAGGCCCCGGCATCGACAGGAGAGGAATCCTGAGAGGCCCCCTAGAAACTTGAATGGGGACTGGCCTTTCCTGAGGCCACCAGAGCTGGCCCCTGAGGTCCCCGTCGTAAGTCGAGAGCACCTGCCGCAACTCGAGAAAATCCAGGAGGTTCTCCCCTCCAGGCGAGATGAGGCCCATTTCCACTGAGGTGTCTCGAGGCTAATCACACCTAACCTCTGGAACTTCCAAAAGGTACTTTACACCCTTGCTGCAACTCAAGAAGTTCCCCGACATACCCGTCTCCACTCGAGAATAAGCAAGATGGTCCCCCCCACATCCACAGGAGGCGCGTTTCCGCCTCGTCGCTCGAGATGAGGGATCCTTTCCTTCCGGGGGCCAGCGTGAGGAATTCCGCCTATGGCAAAGGTCATGAGGAAGGAGGCTTGGCATGCCAAAGGCGTGATCAAGCCTCAGGTAACCCCCTGTTCCCGAGCATCGAACCCCAAAACCAGAGTCTGTTTTATGCTCTCACCTACACTTCTGACTTTACGGGGGCTCTCCCCCATAACTGTTTCTCTCGGAGAAGAAGTAAACGTGCAGCTTCAAGGCAATAAATATTCTTGGGCATGACAAGAGTGTTTCAGCTTGCCGACTCCTCTGAAGGTTATCTAGCCCACCTTTATAGGTTTGTCCGGCCACATGTGATTGTTTACAGCCTCCCAAACCTGAGAGGCATGAGATGTTTTAGACTTACTAAAGGCAAATTATTTTTGGGGAGTTAGAAATTATTAGTATAGTTGGTTAGGAATTATATTGGTGAAGGGTTCTTCATTTGTTGTGTCAAAAATTGCTGCTAATTCCCTGCTCTGGGTGGACAAGGATATTTTAGGTTAACCAACCTCTCTGCTGACAGACCAGCTTGTGTGACAGGATTATCCATACTGCTGCCAGAGAGAATGTGGCTGGTTTACAGTTGAAGTAGTAAACAATCTGTTGCTAG
>NW_017202045.1:0-6499 GCF_001704415.2 Capra hircus
CTCGGGATTCCTCACCGTAGATGCCGGGGCCCAAGACCTTCGGTGGAGTGGGGGCCAGAACCTGAGTATTCCTCTCCAGTGCTGACATGTTTTTTGGGATACTTCTGAAGTCTCCCAAGGGGAATCAGTCCTCGTCTCGAGGGGGGCATGCGCATGCTCCTTCCTCCGAGCTGTAGCAGCAGTGTCATGCTTCCCGTCGCGTGGATCAATGGGATCTGTGGCTTTTCCTCTAGGCTTTTCCTAGAGGATTTCCCACGAGGCTTTTCCCACAGGGCTGTCCCCCGTGCCACCGTGGTGTGAGGCGATCCTCGGCATGAAAGTTTAAGCACTCTGTAAAAACAAGATCCTCTGGAATGGACTGAGACATCTGGGGACGCTTGGAATGGTGGCACGACCATGGAGTTCCTCTCTCCCTTCCTGTGGAGAGCGCCTCCACCTGAGATGCGACGGGAATGCCGGAAGTTCTTTCCCGACCAAGCAGGGAAAGGATCCCTCATCTCTAGCTAGGAGGATGAAACGGGGCTACTCTGGATGTGGGCAGGACCCTCGTGTTTCCTCTCGAGTGGAGATGGGAATGTCGGGAACTTCTTGAGTTGCAGCAAAGGTGTGAAGGACCCTTTGGAAGTTCCAGAGATTAGATGTAATTAGCCTCGAGACACCTCATTGGAAATGGGCCTCATCTCGCCTGGAGGGGAGAACCTCCTGGATTTTCTCGAGTTGCGGCAGGTGCTCCCGACTTACGACGGGGACCTCAGGACCCGCTCTGGTGGCTTCATCAAAGCCAGTCCCCATGCCAGATGCTGGGGGCTTCTCTTGATAACTCTCCTGTTGATGCCCGGGCCGAACAACTTGTGTGGATTCGGGGCCGGAACCTGAGGTTTCCTCTGCAGTGCTGACATGATATTGGGGTTCTTCTGGAGTCTCCCTGGAGAGTCAAATCCTCCTCTCAAGTGAGGGCACGCACGTGTGCTTTCCTCCCGAGCTGTAGCAGCAGGGTCACGCTTCCCGTCGTGTGGATCAAGGGATCTGTGGCTTTCCCTGGAGGCTTTCCCACGAGGCTTTCTCACAGGGCTTTCCCTCGTGCCACCGTGGTGTGAGTTGATCCTCAGCGTGAAAGTCGAGGCAGTGCAGGGAAAACAGGTTCCTCTGAATTGGACTGATGCTGGGAGCCAGTATGAGGACTCCCCCGTGATAACGTCATGAGGAAGAAAGCTGACATAGGCATGGTGTGTTCAGACTTCAGGGACCCCTCTGGAAGTTCCTACGCACGTACCCCAACAAAAATCTGCCGGCTTTTTTGCTCTGCTTTTCCACTCTTCTGACATTTTCTGGGAAAAAGTCAATTCAGGGCTTTAGTCTTCTGCATTTGAAAGAGTGTTTCAATCCAAAAACCCCTCTGAATGCTTTCTAGCCTGCCTGCAGGACTCGTACAGCTGGCATGTGATTGTTTGAGGCCTCCGTTCCCCAGGACGCACAGGAAGCTTAAAACATCCTAGGAATGTAGGGCATCCGAGGAGTCAAAATCTTTATAATAGGACTGATTAAAAGTTTCATTTTTTGGGTCCATGCTTGCTGCTAAATTTTCATATCTTTATTTTTAGATAGAGTTGGTATATTAAAAAAACAAGTAGTAGACCTGGTATTAGCAACATTAGATCTTTGAGTTAAGTACCTTTTGTTATAACCCACTGCACCTTTGTTCTATAGAGATGTAACTTTAATGCTTTAAGGAAATGCAGATTAAAGAAAACACTTCAGAGGAAACAAAATTAACATTCATTAAGAAGAGAGCCAAAAAGTGTTTAACAAGCTCTTGGCCAGAAGATAATGTAAATCACAGAGACCTTTTGTATACAAAATGATGTACAGAAAGAGTCTGGGGTGCAAACGCTACATAATTTTGTGTTACCCATTGAACTCCATGTTTTAATCAAAAGTATAAAAGGCTTTATGAACAATAAAGGATGGGGCCAGTTTCTCGGACCAGTTTCTCGAACTAGTCTCTCGGCCTGGTTTCTTGGGACTAGGCTCCCCCGTGTCTTTTTCTCTCTTCTTTCTCCTCTCCCTTTCCTTCTCTCTGCTTTTTACTTTAACTTCAGGCTGAATCTCCACCAGGGCGCGGAGGCTCGCCAGGTCTACTTACTTGCCTGGCTGTTAAGACCTGCACGAAAGGGAGCTTAAGGCGAGGCACCCTTAGATATTCAAGCAGGGGCTGGTGGCCCAACGTAGATGGTGAAAATTCCTTGTCTGGAATTTTATTGGTCTTCCACGTAAACCAAGCTATTCAGCCCTTTTCCTCCAGTTAATCTTCTTACTACACTATAATTTCTTAATCTAATCTTACATTAATAAATAAAAAAGACTTTCCACGACAACGCCGTCCATCCGTCGAATTCCCTGGATCCAGTGGGGCTGGACCCCGGCAGACTGAGATATCTGGGGGATTCTTGGAATGGTGGCACGACCCTGGAGTTCCTCCGCCTTTCCTGTGGAGAGCGCCTCCTCATGAGATGCGACGGGAACACCGGGAATTCTTTCCCGAACATGCAGGGAAAGGATACCTGACCTCGAGGTATGAGGCAGAAACGGGGCTCCTCTGGATGTGGGCGGGATTCTCGTGCTTCCTCTCGAGTGGAGTCAGGTATGTCGGAGAACTTCTTGAGTTGCAGCAAGGGTGTGAAGGACCCTTTGGAAGTTCCAGATGTTAGGTATGGTTAGCCTCGAGACGCCTCAGAGGAAAAGGGCCTCATCTCGCCTGGAGGGGAGAACCTCCTGGATTTTCTCGAGTTGCGGCAGGTGCTCTTGACTTAACTACGGGGACCTCAGGGACCCGCTCTGGTGGCCTCAGGAAAGGCCAGTCCCCATGCAAGTTGCTCGGGGGCCTCTCGGGATTCCTCTCCCGTCGATGCCGGGGCCTAAGACCCTGTGTGGAGTCGGTGTCAGAACCTGAGGTTTCCTCTCCAGTGCTGACATGGATCTTGGGGTACTTCTGGAGTCTCCCCAGGGGAGTTAGTCGTCGTCTTGTGTGGGGGCATGAACGTGCACTTCCCTCCCGAGCTGTAGCAGCAGTGCAACGCTTCCCTTCGCGTGGATCAAGGGATCTGTGGCTTTCCCTCGAGGCTTTCCCACGAGGCTTTCCCACAGGGCTGTCCCACGTGCCAATCGTGGTGTGAGTCGATCCTCGGCTAGAATTTCGAGGCAGTGCAGGGAAATCAGGTTTCCCTGAAATGGACTGAGACATCTGGGGGGACTCTGGGAATGGTGGCACGACCCTGGAGTTCCTCTCGCCTTTCCTGTGGGAGAGCGCCTCCTCTTGAGATGCGACAGGACGCCGGCGAATTCTTTCCGACCACGCAGGAGGCGGAAACGGGGATCCTCTGGATGTGGGCGGGACTCTCGTGCTTCATCTCGAGTGGAGTCGGGTATGTCGGGGAACTTCTTGAATTGCCAGCAAGGGTGTGAAGGGTCCTATGGAAGTTCCAAAGGTTAGGTGTGATTAGCCTCGAGACGCCTCAGCGGAAATGGGCCTCATCTCGCCTGGAGGGGAGAACCTCCTGGATGTACTCAAGTTGCGGCAGGTGCTCTCGACTTACGACGGGGACATCAGGGACCTGCTCTGGTGGCCTCAGGAAAGGCCAGTCCCCATGCGAGTTGCTCGGGGTCCTCTCCGGATTCTTCTCCCGTCGATGCCGGGGCCTAAAACCTTGTGTGGAGACGGTGCCGGAACCTGAGGATTCCTCTCAAGTGCTGACATGGATCTTGGGGTATTTCTGGAGTCTCCCCAGGGGAGTCAGTCCTCGTCTCGAGTGGGGGCATGCACGTGCGCTTTCCTCCCGAGCTGTAGCAGCAGTGTCACGCTTCCCTTCGCCTGGATCAAGGGATCTGTGCCTTTCCCTTGAGGCTCTCCCACGAGGCTTTCCCAGGAGGCTTTCCCACAGGGCTGTCCCACGTGCCACCGTGGTGTGAGTCGATCCTCGGCTTGAAAGTCGCGGCAATCGAGGGAAAACAGATTTCCCTGGAATGGACTTAGATATCTGCGGGACTCTGGGAATGGTGGCAAGGCCCGGGAATTCCTCTCGCCTTCCAGTGGAGAGCGCCTCCTCTTGAGATTTGACGAGAACGCCGGGAATTCTTTCCCGACCACGCAGGGAAAGGATCCCTCCTCTCTAGCTAGGAGGCGGAAACGGGGCTCCTCTCGATGTGGGCGGGACTCTCTTGCTTACTCTCGAGAAGAGACGGGAATATTGGGGACTTCTTGAGTTGCAGCAAGGGTGTGAAAGACCCTTTGGAAGTTCCAGAGGTTAGGTGTGATTAGCCTCGAGACGCCTCAGCGGAAATGGGCCTCATCTCGTCTGGAGGGGACAACCTCCTGGATTGTTATTAGTTGCGGCAGGTGCTATCGCCTTACGACGGGGACCTCAGGGACCCGCTCTGGTGGCCTCAGGAAAGGCCAGTCCCCATGCGAGTTGCTCGGGGGGGCCTCTCGGGATTCCTCTCCCGTCGATGCCGGGGCCTAAGACCCTGTGTGGAGTCGGTTCCGGAACCTGAGGTTACCTCTCCAGTGCTGACATGGATCTTGGGGTACTTCTGGAGTCTCCCCAGGGGAGGTAGTCGTCGTCCTGTGTGGGGGAATGAACGTGCGCTTTCCTCCCGAGCTGTAGCAGCAGTGCCACGCTTCCCTTCTCGTGGATCAAGGGATCTTTGGCTTTCCCTCGAGGCTTTCCCTCGAGGCTTTCCCACGGGGCTGTCCCACGTGCCATCGTGGTGTGAGTCGATCCTCGGCTAGAAATTCGAGGCAGTGCAGGGAAATCAGGTTTCCCTGGAATGGACTGAGACATCTGGGGGACTCTGGGAATGGTGGCACGACTCTGGAGTTTCTCTCGACTTTCCTGTGGAGACCGCCTCCTCTTGAGATGTGACAGGAACTCCGGGAATTCTTTCCCCACCACGCAGGGAAAGAATCCCTCCTCTCGAGCTATGAGGCGGAAACGGGGGCTCCTCTGGATGTGGGCGGGACTCTCGTGCTTCCTCTCGAGTGGAGACGGGGTATGTCCGGGAACTTCTTGAGATGCAGCCAGGGTGTGAAGGAGCCTTTGGAAGTTCCAGAGGTTAGGTGTGATTAACCTCGAGACGCCTCAGCGGAAATGGGCCTCATCTCGCCTGGAGGGGAGAACCTCCTGGATTTTCTCGAGATGCGGCAGGTTGCTCTCGTCTTATGATTGGGACCTCAGGGACCGGCCTCTGGTGGCCTCAGGAAAGGCCCGTCCCCCATGGCGAGTTGCTCGGTGGTCTCTCGGGAATCCTCTCCCCGTTGATGCTGGGGCTAAGTCCTTGTGTGGAGTCGGTGCCGGAACCTGCGGATGCCTCTGCAGTGCTGACATGGATTTGGGTACTTCTGGAGTCTCCCCAGAGGAGTCAGTCCTCGTCTCGTGCGGGGGCATGCACGTGCACTTTCCTCCCGAGCTCGAGCAGCAGTGTCACGCTTCCCTTCGCATGGATCAAGTGGTCTGAGGCTTTCCCTCGAGGCTTTCCCTCGAGGGTTTCCACAGGGCTGTCCCACGTGCCACCGTGGTGTGAGTCGATCCTCGGCTTGAACGTCGAGGCAGTGCGGGGAAAACAGGTTTCCGTGGAATGGACTGAGACATCTGGTGGACTCTGGGAATGGTGGCACGACCCTGGAGTTCCTCTCGCCTTTCCTGTGGAGAGCGCGCCTCCTCTTGAGATGTGCCGGGAACACCGGGGAATTCTTTCCCGACGACGCAGGGAAAGGATCCCTCCTATCGAGCTAGGAGGCGGAAACAGGGCTCCTCTGGATGTGGGCGGACTCTCGTGCTTCCTCTCGAGTGGAGACGGGTATGTCGGGGAACTTCTTGATTTGCACAAGGGCGTGAAGGACCCTTTGGAAGTTCCAGAGGTTAGGTGTGATTAGCCTCGAAACGCCTCCGCACAAATGGGCCTCATCTCGCCTGGAGGGGAGAACCTCCTGGATTTTCTCGAGTTGCGGCAGGTGCTCTCGAATTGCGACGGGGACCTCAGGGACCGGCTCTGGGGGCCTCAGGAAAGGCCAGTCCCCATGCTAGTTGCTCGGGGCTCTCGGGATTCCTCTCCCGTCGATGCTGGGTCCTAAGATCTTGTGTGGAGTCGGTGCCGGAACCTGAGCATTCCTCTCCAGTGCTGACATGGACCTTGGGTACTTCTGGAGTTCTCCTCAGTGGAGTCAGTCCTTCTCTCGAGTGGGGGCATGCACGTGCGCTTTCCTCCTGAGCTGTAAGCAGCAATGTCACGCTTCCCTGACCGTGGAACAAGGGATCAGGGGCTTTCCATCGAGGCTTTCCGAAGAGGGCTTTCCCATGAGGCTTTCCCACAGGGACGTCCCACGTGCCACCGTGGTGTGAGTCGATCCTCGGCTTGAAAGTCGAGGCAGTGCAGGGAAAACAGGTTTCCATTGAATGGACTGAGACATCTGGGGGACTCTGGGAATGGCCCCCAGGAATTCCCA
>NW_017202046.1:0-6499 GCF_001704415.2 Capra hircus
TGCACTGACTCGACTTTCAAGCCGAGGATCCACGGTGGCACGGGGGAGAGCCATGTGGGAAAGCCTCATGGGAAAGCCTCGTGGGAAAGCCTCGAGGGAAAGCACTGATCCCTTGATCCACGCGAATGGAAGCGTGACACTGCTGCTACAGCTCGGGAGGAAAGCGCAAGTGCATGCCCCACTCGAGACGAGGACCGACTCCCCTGGGGAGACTCCAGAAGTACCCCAAGATACATGTCAGTACTGGAGAGGAAAGCCTCAGGAGCCGGCACGACTGCACACAAGGTCCTAGGCCCCGGCATCGACTGGACAGGAATCCGGTGATGCCCCCGAGAAACTCGCATGGGGACTGGCCTTTCCTGAGGCCACGAGAGCGGGTCCCTGAGGTCTCCGTCGTAAGTCGAGAGCAGCTGCCACAACTCAGAATATCCAGGAGGTTCTCCCCTCCAGGCGAGATGAGGCCCATTTCCGCTGAGCGCGTCTCGAGTCTAATCAACCTAACCTCTGGAACTTCCAAAGGGCCTTCACAACCTTGCTGCAACTCTAGAAGTTCCCGACACTTACCCGTTCCCTCTCGAGAGGAAGTACGAGAGTCCCGCCCACATCCAGGGGAGCCCCGTTCCCGCCGCGCCTAGCTCGAGAGGAGGGATCTTTTCCCCTACGTGGGGGAAAGAATTACTGGAGTTTCCGTCGCATCTCAAGAGGAGGCGCTCTACACAGGAAAGTCGAGAGTAACTCCAGAGTCGTGACACCATTCCCAGACTCCCTCAGATGACTCAGTCCATTCCAGGGACAACTGTTTTCCCTGCACTGCCTCGACTTTCAAGCGAGGATCGACTCACAACACGGTGGCACGTGGGATAGCCCTGTGGGAAAGCCTCGTGGAAAGACTCGTGGGAAAGCGTCGTGGAAAGCCTCTAGGGAAAGCCACAGATCCCTGATACACGCGAATGGAAGCGTGACACTGCTGCTACAGCTCGGGAGGAAAGCGCACGCGCATGCGCCCACTAGAGACGAGGACTGACTCCACTGGGAGACTCCAGAAGTCCCCCAAGATCCATGTCACCACTGGAGAGGAATCCTCAGGTTCCGGCTCCGACTCAACACAAGGACTTAGGCCCAGGCATCGAAGGGAGAGGAATCCCGAGAGGCCCCCGAGCAACTCGCATGGGGACTGGCCTTTCCTGAGGCACCAGTGCGTGTCCCTGAGGTCCCCGTTGTAAGTCGAGAGCACCTGCCAGAACTCGAGAAAATCCAGGAGGTTCTCCCCTCCAGCGAGATGAGGCCCATTTCCGCTGAGGCGTCTCGAGGCTAATCACACCTAACATCTGGAAACTTCCAAAGGTCCTTTACACCCTTGGTGGCAACTCAAGAAGTTCCCCGACATACCCGTCTCCAATCGAGTGGAAGCAGGAGAGTCCCGCCCACATCCAGAGGAGCCCCGTTTCCGCCTCCTAGCTCGAGAGGAGGGATCCTTTCACTGCGTGGTCGGGAAAGAATTCCAGGAGTTCCCGTCGCTCTCAAGAGGAGGCGCTCTCCACAGGAAAGGCGAGAGGAACTCCAGGGTCGTGCCACCATTTCCAGAGGCCCCAGATGACTCAGTCCATTCCGGGGAAACCTGTTTTCCCTGCACTGCCTCGACTTTCAAGCCGAAGATCGACTCACACCACGGTGGCACGTGGGACAGCCCTGTGGGAAAGCCTCGTGGGAAAGCCTCGTGGGAAAGCCTCGAGGAAAAGCCACAGATCCCTTGATCCACACGAAGGGAAGCGTGACATTGCTGCTACAGCTCGGGAGGAAAGCACACGTGCATGCCCCCACTCGAGACGAGGACTGACTCCCCTGGGGAGTCTTCAGAAGTACCCCAAGATCCAAGTCAGCACTGGAGAGTAATCCTCAGGTTCTGGCACCGACTCCACACAAGGTCTTAGGTCCAGGCATCGACGGGAGAGACATCACGAGAGGCTCCTGAGCAACTCGCAAGGCGACTGGCCTTTCCTGAGGCCACCAGAGCGGGTCCCTGAGGTCCCCATCGTAAGATGAGAGGACCTGCCACAACTCGAGAAAATCCAGGTGGTTCTCCCCTCCAGGCAAGATAAGGCCGAGTTCTGCTGAGGCGTCTGGAGGCCAATCACAACTAACCTTTGGAACTTCCACAGGGTCCTTCACACCCTTTCTGCAACTCAAGAAGATCCCCAACATACCGTCTCCACTCGAGAGGAAGCACGAGAGTCCCGCCCACATCCAGAGGAGCCCTTTTTCCGCCTCCTAGCTCGAGAGGAGTGATCCTTTCCCTGCGTGGTCGGGAAAAAATTCCCGGCGTTCCTGTCGCATCTCAAGAGGAGGCGCTCCTCCACAGGAAAGGCGAGAGGAACTCCAGGGTCTTGCCACCATTCCCAGAGTCCACAAGATGTCTCAGTCAATTCCATCGAAAACTGTTTTCCCTGCCCTGCCTCGACTTTCAAGCCGAGGATGGACTCACACCACGGTGGCATGTGGGACAGCCCTGTGGGAAAGCCTCGTGGGAAAGCCTCATGGGAAAGCCTCGAGGGAAAGCCACAGATCTATTAATCCACGCGAAGGGAAGTGTGACACTGCTGCTACAGCTCGGGAGGAAAGCGCACGTGCATGCACCCACTCGAGACGAAGACTGGACTCCCCTGGGGAGACTCTAGAAGTACCCCAAGATCCATCTCATCACTGGAGAGGAATGCTCAGTTTCCGACACCGAATCCACACAAGATCTTAGGCCCCGGCATCGACGGGAGAGGAAACACGAGAGGCCCAGAGAGGGCCCCGAGCAACTCGCATGGGGACTGGCCTTTCCTGAGGCCACCAGAGCGGGTCCCTGAGGTCCCCATAGTAAGTCGAGAGCACCTGCCGCAACTCGAGAAAAATCCACGAGGTTCTCCCCTCCAGGTGAGATGAGGCCCATTTCCGCTGAGGCGTCTCGAGGATAATCACACCTAACATCTGGAACTTCCAAAGGTCCTTCACACCCTTGCTGCAACTCAAGAAGATCCCCGACATACCCGTCTCCACTCGAGAGGAAGCACGAGAGTCCCGCCCACATCCAGAGGAGCCCCGTTTCCGCCTCCTAGCTCGAGAGCAGGTATCGTTTCCCTGCGTGGTCGGGAAAGAATTCCCGGCATTCCCGTCGCCTCTCAAGAGGAGGCGCTCTCCACAGTAAAGGCGAGAGGAACTCCAGGGTCGTGCCACATCCCAGAGTCCCCCAGATGTCTCAGTCCATTCCAGGGAAAACCTGTTTTCCCTGCACTGCCTCGACTTTCAAGCCGAGGATCGACTCACACCACGGTGGCACGTGGGACAGCCCTGTGGGCAAGCCTCGTATGAAAGCCTCATGGGAAAGCCTCGAAGGAAAGCCCCTGATCCCCTGATGCACGCGAAGGAGTGTGAGACACTGCTGCTAAAGCACGGGAGGAAAGCGCATGTGCATGCCCCGACTCGAGACAAGGACTGACTCCACTGGGGAGACTCCAGAAGTACCCCCAGATCCATGTCAGCACTGGAGAGGAATCCTCAGGTTCCGGCACTGGCTCCACACAAGATCTTAGGCCCCGGCATCGATGGGAGAGGAATCCCGAGAGGCGCCCGAGCAACTCGCATGGGGACTAGCCATTCCTGAGGCCACAAGTGCGGGTCCCTGAGGTCCCCGTCGTAAGACGAGAGCACCTGCCGCAACTTGAGAAAATCTAGGATGTTCTCGCCTCCAGGCGAGATGAGGCCCATTTCCGCTGAGGCGTCTCGAGGATATTCACACCTAACCTCTGGAACTTCCAACGGGTCCTTCACACCCTTGCTGCAACTCAAGACGTTCCCCGACATACCCGTCTCCACTCGAGAGGAAGCACGAGAGTCCCACCCACATCCAGAGGAGCCCCGTTTCCGCCTCCTAGCTCGAGAGGAGGGATCCTTTCCCTGCATGGTCAGGAAAGAATTCCCGGCGTTTCCGTCGCATCTCAAGAGGAGGCGCTCTACACAGGAAAGGGGAGAGGAACTCCAGTGTCGTGCCACCATTCCCAGAGTCCCCCAGATGTCTCAGTCCATTCCAGGGAAACCTGTTTTCCCAGCACTGCGTCGACTTTCAAGCCGAGGATCGACTCACACCACGGTGGCACGTGGGAGAGCCCTGTGGGAAAGCCTCATGTGAAAGCTTCGTGGGAAAGCCTCGTGGGAAAGCCTCGAGGGAATGCCACAGATCCCTTGATCCACGCGAATGGAAGCGCGACACTGCTGCTACAGCTCGGGAGGAAAGTACACGTGGACGCCCCCACTCGAGACGAGGACTGACTCCCCTGGGGAGACTCCAGAAGTACCCCAAGATCCATGTCAGCACTGGAGAGGAATCCTCAGGTTCCGGAGCTGACCCCACACAAGGTCTTAGGTCCCAGCATCGACGGGAGAGGAATCCCGAGAGGCCCCGAGCAACTCGCATGGGGACTGGCCTTTCCTGAGGGCACCAAAGCGGGTCCCTGAGGTCCCCGTCGTAGGTCGAGAGCACCAGCCGCAACTCGAGAAAATCCAGGAGGTTCTCCCCTCCAGGCGAGATGAGGCCCATTCCGCTGAGGTGTCTCGAGTCTAATCACACCTATCCTCTGGAACTTCCAAAGGGTCCTTCACACCCTTGCTGCAATTCAAGGAGTTCCCCGACATACCCGTCTCCACTCGAGAGGAAGCAGGCGAGTCCCGCCCACATCCAGAGGAGCCCCGTTTCCGCCTCCTAGCTCGAGAGGAGTGATCCATTCCCTACGTGGTCGGGAGGAGAATTCCCGGCGTTCCCGTCGCATCTCAAGAGGAGGAGCTCTACACAGGAAAGGCGAGAGGAACTCCAGGGTCGTGCCACCATTCCCAGTGTCCCCCAGATGTCTCAGTCCATTACAGGTAAACCTGTTTTCCCTGCACTGCTCGACATTCCAAGCCGAGGATCGGACTCACACCACGGTGGCACGTGGAAACAGCCCTGTGGGAAATCCTCGAGGGGAAAGCCTCGTGGGAAAGCCTCGTGAGAAAGGCTTGAGGGAAAGCCCCTGATCCCTTGATCCACGCGAAGGGAAACGCCGACACTGCTGCTACAGCTCGGGAGGAAAGCGGCATGTGCATGCCCCCACTCGAGACGAGGACTGACTCCCTTGGGGTAGACTCCAGAAATACCCCAAGATCAATGTCAGCAGTGGAGAGGGAATCCTCAGGTTCCGGAACTGAACCCACAGAAGATCTTAGGCCCCGGCATCGACTGGAGAGGAATCCCGAGAGGCCCCGAGCAACTCGCATGGGGACTGGCCTTTCCTGAGGCCACAGGAGCGGGTCCCTGAGGTCCCCGTCGTAAGTGGAGAGCACCTGCCGCAGCTCGAGAAAATCCAGGAGGTTCTCCCCTCCAGGCGAGATGAGGCCCATTTCTGCTGAGGCGTCTCGAGGCTAATCACATCTAACATCTCGAACTTCCAAAGGGTCCTTCACACCCTTGCTGCAACTCAAGAAGTTCCCCGACATACCAGTCTCCACTCGTGAGGAAGGAAGAGAATCCCGCCCACATCCAGAGGATGCCCCGTTTCCGCCTCCTAGCTCGAGAGGAGGGATCCTTTCCACCTGCGTGTTCTGGGAAAGAATTCCCAGGTGTTTCCGTCGCATCCCAAGAAGAGGCGCTCTGCACAGGAAAGGCGAGAGGAACTCCAGGGTCGTGCCACCATTCCCAGAGTCCCCAGATATCTCAGTCCATTCCAGGGAAACCTCTTTTCCCTGCACTGCCTCGACTTTCAAGCCGAGGATCGACTCACACCACGGTGGAACGTGGGACAGCCCTGTGGGAAAGCCTCGTGGGAAAGCCTCGTGGGAAATCCTCGAGGGAAAGCAACAGATCCCTTGATCCACGAGAAGGGAAGCGTGACACTGCTGCTAAAGCTCGGGAGGAAAGCGCACGTGCATGCCCCCACTCGAGAGGAGGACTGACTCCCCTGGGGAGACTCCAGAAGTACCCCAAGATCCATGTCAGCACTGGAGAGGAATCCTCAAGTTCCGGAACCCACTCCACACAAGATCTTAGGCCCCGGCATCGACGGGAAGGGAATCCGGAGAGGCCCCCAATCAACTCGCATGGGACTGGCCTTTCCTGAGGCCACCAGAGGCGGGTCCCTGAGGTCCCCGTCGTAAGTCGAGAGCACCTGCCGCAACTCCAGTAAATCCAGGAGGTTCTCCCCTCCAGGCGAGATGAGGCCCATTTCCGCTGAGGCGTCTCGAGGCTAATCACAGCTAACCTCTGGAACTTCCAAAGGGTCCTTCACACCCTTGCTGCAACTCAAGAAGTTCCCCGACATACCCGTCTCCACTCGAGTGAAGCACGAGAAGTCCCGCCCACATCCAGAGGAGGCCCCGTTTCCGCCTCCTAGCTCGAGAGGAGGGATCCTCTCCCTGCGTGGTCCGGAAAGAATTCCCCGTGATTCCGTCGCATCTCAAGAGGAGGCGCTCTCCACAGGAAAAGGCG
>NW_017202047.1:0-6498 GCF_001704415.2 Capra hircus
GACACTCCTTGGAAGAAAAGTTATGACCAACCTACATAGTATATTCAAAAGCAGAGATTACTTTGCTGACTAAGGTCCGTCTAGTCAAGGTTATGGTTTTTCCAGTGGTCATTTATGGATGTGAGAGCTGGACTGTGAAGAAGCTGAGCACCGAAGAATGGATGCTTTTGAACTGTGATGTTGGAGAAGACTCTTGAGAGTCCCTTGGACTGCAAGGAGATCCAACCAGTCCATTCTGAAGGAGATCAACCCTGGGATTTCTTTGGAAGGAATGATGCTAAAGCTGAAGCTCCAGTACTTTGGCCACCTCATGCGAAGAGTTGACTCATTGGAAAAGACTTTGATGCTGGAGGAGGATTGGAGGCAGGAGAGAAGGGAACGACAGAGGATGAGATGGCTAGATGGCATCACGGACTCGATGGACGTGAGTCTGAGTGAACTCCGGGAGATGGTGATGAACAGGGAGGCCTGGCCTGCTGCGATGCATGGGGTCGCAAAGAGCCAGACACGACTGAGCGACTGAAGTGAACTGAGTCTGCCCCTCCGAGGGACACCCCCCCGCCCTCGCCCCCGGTCTGGCCCGGGCCATGGCTGCAGCGTGTGGGGTCTCAGTGGGACCAGCGGACGTCACAGCAGGGGCACGGGGCCTGAGACGCCAGGTGCCTGGCAGGGCCCACACTGGGTGGCCGCACCCCGCCCCTGCCCACCGCCCTCCGGGAGGCCCCTCCCCTCTCCTGCGACTGCAGCTTTCCTGGTCACGGGGTGAGCCTTTCCTCTCTCTCCTCCGCTTCCTTTCTCACCACAAAGGGCGTTCATGTCACATCCCTGAAGCTGAGAGGCCTGAGGGCGGGAACCAGTCAGCGAGGCCCCCAGAGCCGGCCGCAGGGAGCCGGCCCGCCCCTGCGCTGGGAGGCCCGGCGCAGAGCCCTCACGCCGACACCCCAAGAAGTGGTGAAGCGCGCCCTGGTCTCCCTCAAGAAGAGGGCGGCGGTGGCGGGCGGGAGGGGCGGGAGCCGGGCGGAGCCGGGGCGGAGCGGGGGCGGCACGGGGAGGGGGTGCCGGCAGCGCGGAGGCGGGGCGAGCGCGGAGCCAACCGCGGAGAGGCCGCTGCTGCCGGCGGGCCGAGCGCTGGTCGGCGGGAAGCGGGGTCGGCACAGAGCCCTGACAGACCCCGAGGCTGCGCTCAGGTAGACGGACCCCAGAAACAGAGTTCCCCAAAGTGGACGTTTTCCGGGCGCCTTCCTCCTGCCGGCGGGAGGGGCGGAGAGCTCAGCCGTGTCTGTGGCAGAGACTCGGAGGTCAGGGGAGAGGGCGCCGACCGACGGGCCTGTGACCGCCCGCACCCCTTCCCCGGCCGCGTCCCGCCCTCCTGCACACCCTCCGCCCGCCCCGCAAGGACGGTGAGTCGCCTCCGCCAACTGAATCCTCTGCAGGAAAGTGCTCTCTGTACCCATCCACGCTGGGCGCGCACCTGGACTAGTGAAGGAACATTACAAGGCCGGGCAATCCCCAAGCCTGCTTCACCGGCTCACCTGATGTGCCCCCGAAATGCTTCACACAGGGCCTGAAGGCAGGTATTTCTTGAGTAACTGAACCTTACTTACTGTCAGAGTATTTTTCAAAGTAAAAGTCTTCCCCACTAAAGAGGAGCTTGTGTGTCCATGGGGTAGATGAGATCGGAAGGGTTAGGCTTGGGGTCAGAGTCACAGTCCGGGTCAAAGTCAGGCACTTTCACCATTCCGCAGTCCACGTCTGTTCCTGGGATGACAGATCCAAGGCCATGTCCGCGCCCCTCCACTGCTCTTGTCGGGGCTGGAGTTCTCAGAACCGCACCGCCTCTCAGGCTGATCAGAGGTAACAGAGCTCACTTGGCAGACGCACCCCCTCGACGAGGGAGGCCGAGGTGTAAGCAGGGAAGATCTAGTGATCCCAGGGCAAAGGGGGCAGATGTGGGAATAACGCAGAAGTAGCGTGAACCGCAAATGTTCGTTGCTGTTACAGAAAATCAGGCGGTCCCAAACACCCGCAGCTGCGGCTGGCGTGTGTGAGGCAATGGTGGAAGGTGTCCAGTAAATAAACACCAAGGACCTCCAAGATACTCGGAGTGAGGCATCGATGCCTGAAGGGACACTCGTGTGCTGACCCGTGCATAGACGTGTCTGAAAGTGTCATCTCATCCTGCCCACATCTGTGCTCAGTCCCCACAAGTCTGCACTGTACCTCCAGCTCCAGCCATCACCACGTGGATCACAAACCCTCTGCTTGGCCTAACAGGAACTTGGCAGAGGCTTCATTCTGGGAGCCCTGGCTTAGTGCAGGGCGCCAGGAAATGGCCACTTTGGAGCGGGTCTGCTCGGCCTGTGGGTGCCATCCACGCACTAAGCCAGGTCCCAACTCGTGTTCCAAATCCACATCCTTCCCCAGAAGCTGTAGGCGCAAGTGTTTCAGTCCTCAGGCAGGCCTGGTTCTGCCCCGGGAGCTCAGCCCCAGAACCGTGGGGGATACCGGTCTCTCACTTTCACACAAAGGCCGCAATGCCTCTGGCTGGCGTGACGCCCAGATTCTGCCCCCAGACACATGTGTGGCAGCCCTGCCCCCAGCACCTCCCAGCGGGCCTGCCTTTGGCGGCAAGGTCTTTGAACAGAGAATTGAGTTAAATGAGGCCATTCAGGTGGGCCCTGATCCAATAGACCCGGTGTCCTTGTGGGAAGAGGAGGTCAGGACATAGAGACCCACACACACGGGGTGGCCAACGAGGACACGGGCAGGAGACGGCCGTCCACAGGCCAAGGGGAGAGGCCTCAGGGGGACCGGTCCTGCCCACATCTGGGTCTTGGGTTCCAGCCTCCAGGACGGGAGACGGTAAATGTGTGTTGTTCGCACTACATCCATAACACTCTGTTACGGCCGCCTGATGGGCAAATGCAACTGCAGCCCTAGACTTAACCCCAGACGGCAGGAGTGAGCGGCAAGCAGGGGCCACTCGGCTGACCTGCCTGTGGGGTCGCTGAATTGCAAAGAGGGTGATGGTCTCCAGCACCTTCCCTCTGAATGCCAGCCGTGTGCTACCTCCAGTGTGGACACCGACTTCTCTGTCATTTAAAACCTCCATCGCTGCCTTGATAATTCTCGGGGTGACAGCTATGCTTCTCTCCATCTTGTCTTTTTCCAAAATGGAGCTAAAAACACACCAGCTGAGAGCTGGGCTCCCCTCCTCTTGCTGCCGTTCAGTTGCTAAGTCACATCGACTCTTTGCAGGGACAGTTGAACCAATTCTACACATTCTAACGGGAATGGGGCCCCAGGGACAGAGTGGGCTGCACCTCACGATGGGGCAGCTCCAAGTACGAGCGACACAGATGTCATTACTCGTAAACCCCAGTCAACGGGCAGCAGCACCTGATGGATGAGCGGAAACAAGCCAGGATCGTCTCAGTGGCCCAAACAGGCCCTGATTGGCAGAAAACCCCAGGCAGAGCAACCGCAGGGCCACAGGCCTGCTCCAACCCGGACATCAAGCCCTACCTTCAGTGAGGTAAAGAGTAAAGTCAGAGGAACTTTTCAGAGCACGAAGCAAAGGACACTCCCTCAGAGACGAGTCTGGAGAGAACCTGAGAAAAAGTCAACCAGCACGTGAGTGAAACACAGAAGAGGCAAACCTCCCAGATGAAAGAGAGAGAAAAATGGTTAAAATGCCAAAAAGTGGCACCAGAACATGCATTTCACCCTCAACGATCATCAGAACTTGTGTGGGGCCTTGTTACACATGGTCAGGTGGGCGTGTCTGTGATTAAGTGAGAAACACCGCCCACTGGTTCATCCACTTCACCGTGAGGTTTGGTGACACCATGGAGCTGGGAGTGGCAGGGTCATAGGACAGCTGTCCCCGGATTTCAGAGTCACAGTCAGCAGGAGTGTGAGCAGGGGTTGGGCACCTAGGGGTAATGTGGGGTCCTCAGCGGGAGACACAGGAGTGGATGAGCCACCCCGCGAGGGAGACAGTGATGGGTCAGGGTGGCCTGGTGCCCCACAGGGGACGCAGGTGAGGAGGGGCGGCCTGGAGTGGGGGGACCAGGCCCCCCTGACATCCCCGGGCCCAGAGCTGTGCAGAGTGAAGGCTCGGCCCTGGGGTCTTGGCAGGTGGGAGGGTCCAGTAGGGAAGGATGGCCGAGGGTGGCTGGATTAGAGGAAGGCGGGGTGGTGGGGGGTGTGGGGAGGAGTGGGCAGGCGTGGGGAGTGTGGGGGCGTGGGGACAGCTACAGGAAGGAGGGTGGCGGGTTGGCCCTGGGTTGAGGCGAGGAGGCCCCTCGGGTCCCCCCAAGCCCGGCGTCTGCAGTCTGCGGGGAAGAGTGTCCCGAGGCCACTTTTCATCTCCTCACCATGGATGGAGCGGGCCTCCTCATTGCGGACAGAGCGGGCCTTCTCTCCGCTGATGGACACCTCCTCTGTGACCTTCCAGTCGGTCAGCAGCTTAATCTGGGAAACACCACCAGCAACCCACAGTGACTGCTTTTTAACCCACACTTGGAATTGGAGCATCGATTTCATGTAGGTCACAGCAGCGCCAACACCCACGGGCTCAGTCAGGAAGTGTCCTGACTTGAGAGGCAGAGGCCTGTCGGCTGTGACACACGTGTAACCCTGTAACGAGCCAGCCCTGCACACGCACCTCTCCCAGGTCCTTCTTGATGCCAATGTACTTGACCTTCACTTACCCGTCTTCCCATCTAGCAATGCTGATTTGTCCACTTCAGTGCTTTTAGGAGAAATACCGCTGGAGGTGATATTTTTGGTTTGGGTTGCTCTCATGCCTATTTGGGCTTCCCTGGTGGCTCAGCTGGTAAAGAATCCGCCTGTAATGTGGGACACCTGGATTCGATCCCCTGGTTGGGAAGATCCCCTGGAGAAGGAAAAGCAACCCACCCCAGTACTCTTGCCTGGAGAATTCCATGGAGTGGAACAGGCTGCAGTCCATGGAAAAGCAAAGAGTCAGACATGACTGTGGGACTTTCCCTTTCACTTTCATGCCTATTTACCAAGGTGGGTGGAGATCTGAAGATTATTCTTTGTTCCTCAGTCTTGGACAAACCCTCAAAACCCCCATACTAGGCTTCAGTAAAGCTCTCTCCAGTAAAACTATGAAGATTTCGTATGACTCATATGTGAAGCCATCATTCCTACCAAAACCTGGTGCCATGTAACAATTCCATACCCTGAAATTTCTAATTGAAACTCCAATTAAAGTGTCAGACTTTTAACGGCAGAACCACTGCTTTGCTTGGAAGCTGAAGGGGGAGGGAAAACTAATTGCATTAAAGCGAAGGGCCCCCAAATGCAGACAGCACTATTCTCTCAGTGGGTTGGCTGAGGCTGTTTGTCAACATAAACTGAAAACCATTCAACAGTCATCATTACGCTGCCTGCCGCCAGGAAGCAGACAGGTATAGCCGACCACTCTCACATTCTATGGACTGTGAGCAGCCCAGATGCTGTTACACGGGTGCCCAGAACACTTCGAGGAGACATTTGGCTGTTTGGAAGTCAGGGACCTGTCAGTCTAGCTGGATTCCCTCATGGTGGGCCAGGAGCCACACCAGACGATTGGTGCCCAGACAGCACCACCTCCAGGAATTTCCAGGCTGCTGAAGACCCTGCATCACAGCATTCTTCCCCTCTGGCCAACCTGGTTGTGGTGACAAAGCAAAAGGCTGCACAGTGTGTGTTCAGGACACTGAGATGCAGCCCCTGGTTTTGCAGGAAAGTATCAACTGCATGTGATGCTCAGAGAAAAATCTACCACAACTTAGAGTTCGTGTCAAGGTCCTGCCTGCAACACCTGTACCGAAAGAGCAGGGTGTGTGGTGGGCTTACACAGTGGGGGGCACAGTCGCCACATTTCACGTGACACATACAGGAATCCGGAAGAACACATGAACCACGTAAACATGCATTAGGGACACACTCACATTACTTCTGTTGATTCAGCTCAGTTCAGTCAGTCGTGTTTGACTCTGCAACCCCAGGGACTGCAGCACGCCAGGCTTCCCTGTCCATCACCAACTCCCGGAGCTTAGTTAAACTCATGTCCATTGAGTCGGTGATGCCATCCAACCATCTCATCCTCTGCCATCCCCTTCTCCTCCTGCCTTCAATCTTTCCCAGCATCAGGGTCTTTTCCAATGAGTCAGTTCTTCACATGAGCTGGCCAAAGTATTGGAGCTTCAGCTTCAGCATCAGTCCTTCCAATGAATATTCAGGACTGATTTCCTTTAGGATGGACTGGTTTGGTCTCCTTGCTGTTCAAGGATTCTCAGAGTCTTCTCCAACACCACAGTTCAAAAGCATCAATTCTTCGGCGCTCAGTTTTCTTTATGGGTACAGTTTTCCCAAACATCCATACATGACTACTGGAAAAATCATAGCTTTGATGATTAGACTTTATCAAAATTAAAATCTTTGCTCATCAAATCACTGCTCTGACTGGCAGATATATATTAA
>NW_017202048.1:0-6498 GCF_001704415.2 Capra hircus
CGTGCTTCCTCTCCAATTCTTGAGTTGCAGTAAGGGCGAGAAGGACCCTTTGGAAGTTCCAGATGTTAGATTTGATTAGCCTCAAGACGCCTCAGCGGAAATGGGCCTCTCTCGCCTGGAGGGGAGAACCTCCTGGATTTTCTCGAGTTGCGGCAGGTGCTCTCGACTTACGATGGGGACTTCAGGACCTGCTCTGGTGGCATCAGGAAAGGCCAGTCCCCATGCGAGTTGCTCGGCGCCTCTGGGGATTCCTCTCCCGTCGATGCTGGGGCCTAAGATCTTGTGTGGAGTCGGTGCCGGAACCTGAGGATTCCTGTCCAGTGCTGACATGGATCTTGGGGTACTTCTGGAGTCTCCCCAGGGGAGTCAGTCCTCGTCTCGAGTGGGGGCATGCACGTGTGCTATCCTCCCCAGCTGTAGCAGCAGTTTCGCGCTTCCCTTCGCGTGGATCAAGGGATCTGTGGCTTTCCCTCATGGCTTTCCCTCGAGGCTTTCCCACGAGGCCATCCCACAGGGCTGTCCCACGTGCCACCCTGGTGTGAGTCGATCCTCGGCTTGAAAGTCGAGGCAGTGCACGGAAAACAGGTTTCCCTGGAATGGACTGAGACATCTGGGGGACTCTGGGAATGGTGGCACGACCCTGGAGTTCCTCTCGCCTTTCCTGTGGAGAGCGCCTCCTCTTGAGATTCGACGGGAACACGGGGAATTCTTTCCGAACACGAGGGAAAGGATCCCTCCTCTCGAGCTAGGAGTCGGAAATGGGGCTCCTCTGGATGTGGGCGGGATTCTCGTGCTTCCCCTCGAGTGGAGACGGGTATGTCGTGGAACTTCATGAGTTGCAGCAAGGGTGTGAAGGGCTCTTTGGAAGTTCCAGATGTTAGATGTGATTAGCCTAAGACGCCTCAGCGGTAATGGGCCTCATCTCGCCTGGAGGGGACAACCTCCTGGATTTTCTCAAGGTGCGGCAGGTGCTCTCGACTTACGACGGGGACCTCAGGGACCCGCTCTGGTGGCCTCAGGAAAGGCCAGTCCCCATGCGAGTTGCTCGGGCCTCTCGGCATTCCCCCCCCGTCGATTCCGGGGCCTAAGATTGTTTTTCGGGCCGGTGCCAACCTGAGGATTGTCTCGAGTGCTGACATGGATCTTGGGGTACTTTTGGAGTCTCCCCAGGAGAGTCAGTCCTCGTCTCGAGTGGGGGCATGCACGTGCGCTTTCCTCCCGAGCTCTAGCAGCAGTGTCATGCTTCCCATCGCGTGGATCAAGGGATCTGTGGCTTTCCCTCGAGGCTTTCCCAGGAGGTTTTCCCACGAGGCTTTCCCAGAGGGCTGTCCTACGTGCCACCGTGGTGTGAGTCGATCCTCGGCTTGAAAGTAGAGAAGCAGTGCAGGGAAAACAGGTTTCCCTGGAATGGACTGAGACATCTGGGGGACTCTGGGAATGGTGGCACGACTCTGGGAGTTCCTCTCGCCTTTCTGAGGAGAGCGCCTCCTTTGAGAAGCGACCGGCACGCTGGAATTCTTTCCCCACCACGCAGGGAAAGGATCCCTCCTCTCGAGCTAGAGGCGGAAACGGGGGGCTCCTCTGGATGTGGGCGGGAATCTCGTGCTTCCTCCGAGTGGAGACGGGTATGTCGGGGAATTTATTGAGTTGCAGCAAGGGTGTGAAGGACCCTTTGGAAGTTCCAGATGTCACATGTGATTAGCCTCGAGACACCTCAGCGGAAATGGTCCTCATCTCGCCTGGAGGGGAAAATCTCCTGGATTTTCCGGAGTTGCGGCAGGTGCTCTCGAGTTACGACGGGGACCACAGGGACCGCGCTCTGGTGGCCTCAGAAAGGCCAGTCTACATGCGAGTTGCTCGGGGCCTCTCGGGATTCCTCTCCCGTCAATGCCGGTGCCTAAGACCTTTTGTGGACTTGGTGCCGGAACCTGAGGATTCCTCTGAGTGCTGAAATGGATCTTGGGGGGTACTTCTGGAGTCTCCCCAGGGGAGTCAGTCCTCTTCTCGAGAGGGGTATGCACGTGCCTTTCCTCCCAAGCTGTGGCAGCTGTATGGCGCTTCCCTTCGCGTGGATCAAGGGATCTGTGGCTTTCCATCGAGGCTTTCCCAGGAAGCTTTCCAGGAGGCTTTCCCACGAGGCTAATCCCTCGAAGCTTTCCCACAGGGCTGTCCCACGTGCCAGCGTGGTGTGAGTCGATAATCTCGCTTGAAAGTCGAGGCAGTGCAGGGAAAAACAGGTTTCCCTGGAATGGACTGAGAAATCTGGCGCCTCTGCGAATGTGGCACGTCCCTGGAGTTCCTCTCGCCTTTCTGTGGAGAGCGCCTCCTCTTGAGAAAGCGACGGGAACGCCGGGAATTCTTTCCCCACCACGCAGGAAAGGATCCCTCCTCTCGAGCTAGGAGGCGGAACGGGGCTCCTCTGGATGTGGCGGACTCTCGTGCTTTCTCTCGAGTGGAGACGTTATGTCAGGGAACTTCTTGAGTTGCCAGCAAGGGTGTGAAAGGCCCTTTGGAAGTTCCAGAGGATAGGAGTGATTAGCCTCAAGAAGCCTCAGCGCAAATGGGCCTCATCTCGCCTGGAGGGAGAACCTCCTGGATTTTCTCGAGTTGCGGCAGTGCTCTCGACTTACGACGGGGGGACCTCAGGGACCCGCTCTGGTGGCCTCAGGAAAGGCTAGTCCCCATGCGAGTTGCTCGGTGGCCTCTCGGGATTTTTCTCCGTCGATACCGGGCCTAAGATCTTGTGTGAGTCAGTGCCGGAACCTGAGGATTCCCACTCCAGTGCGACATGGATCTTGGGGTACGTCTGGAGTCTCCCCAGGAGAGTCAGTCCTCGTCTCGAGTGGGGGCATGCACGTGCGCTTTCCTCCCGAGCTGAAGCAGCAGTGTCACGCTTCCCTTCTCGTGGATCAAGGGATCTGTGGCTTTCCCTTGAGGCTTTCCCAGGAGGCTTTCCGACGAAGTTTTCCACACGGCTGTCCCACGTGCCACCGTGGTGTGAGTCGATCCTCGGCTTGAAAGTCGAGGCAGTGCAGGGAAAACAGGTTTCCCTGGAATGGACTGAGACATCTGGGGGACTCTGGGAATGGTGGCACGACCCTGGAGTTCCTCTCGCCTTTCCTGTGGAGAGCGCCTTCTCTTGAGATGCGACGGAAGGCGGGGAATTCTTTCCCGACACGCAGGGAAAGGATCCCTCCTCTCAAGCTAGGAGGCGGAAATGGGGCTCCTCTGGATGTGGGCGGGACTCTCGTGCTACCTCTCGAGTGGAGACGGCTATGTCGGGAACTTCTTGAGTTGCAGCAAGGGTGTGAAGGACCCTTTGGAAGTTCCAGATGTTAGATGTGATTAGCCTCGAGACGCCTCAGCGGAAATGGGCCTCATATCGCCTGGAGGGGAGAACCTCCTGGATTTTCTCGAGTTGCGGCAGGTGCTCTCGACTTAGAACGGGCACCTCAGGACCCAATCTCGTGGCATGAGGAAAGGCCAGTTCCCAAGCGAGTTGCTAGGGGGCCTCTCGGGATTCCTCTCCCGTCGATGCCGGGCCTAAGACCTTGTGTGGAGTCAGTGCCGGAACCTGAGGATTCCTCTCGAGTGCTGACATGGATCTTTGGGTACTTCTGTAGTCTCCCCAGGGGAGTCAGTCCTCGTCTCGAGTGGGGCATACACGTGCGCTTTCCTCCCGAGCTGTAGCAGCAGTGTCGCGTTTCCCTTCACGTGGACAAGGGATCGTGGCTTTTTCCTCGAGGCTTTCCCACGCTTTCCCAGGAGGCTTTCCCACGAGGCTTTCCGACAGGGCTGTACCATCTGCCACCGTGGGTGAGTCGATCCTCGGATTGAAAGTCAAGGCATTGCAGGGAAAAAGATTTCCCTGGAATGGACTGAGAAATCTGGCGCCTCTGGGAATGGGGCACGACCCTGGAGTTCCTCTCGCCTTTCCTGTGGAGAGCGCCTCCTCTTGAGATGCGACGGGAACACCGGGAATTCTTTCCCGACCACGCAAGGAAAGGATCCCTCCTCTCGAGCTAGGAGCGGAAACGGGGGCTCCTCCGGATGTAGGCGGGATTCTCGTGCTTCCTCTCGAGTGGAGACGGGTATGTCGGGGAACTTGTTGAGTTGCAGCCAGGGTGTGAATGAGCCTTTGGTAGTTCCAGAGATCAGGTGTGATTCGCCTGGACACGCCTCAGCAGAAATGGGCCTCATCTCGCCTGGAGGGGAGAACCTCCTGGATTTTCTCGAGTTGCGGCAGGTGCTCTCGACTTACGACGGGGACCTCAGGACCCGCTCTGGTGGCCTCAGGAAAGGCCAGTCCCCATGCGAGTTGCTCGGGGGCCTCTCAGGATTCCTCACCCGTCGATGCCGGGGCCTAAGACCTTGTGTAGTCGGTGCCGGAACCTGAGAATTCCTCTCCAGTGTTGACATGGATCTTGGGGTAGTTCTGGAGTCTCCCCAGGGGAGTCAGTCCTCGTCTCGATTGGGGCATGCACGTGCGCTTTCCTCCCGAGCTGTAGCAGCAGTGTCGCTCTTCCCTTCGCGTGGATCAAGGATTCTGTGGTTTCCATTGAGGCTTTCCCAGGCTTTCCCACGAGGCTTTCCCACAGGGCTGTCCCACGTGCCACCGTGGTGTGAGTCGATCCTAGGCTAGAAAGTCGAGGCAGTGCAGGGAAAACAGTTTTTCCTGGAATGGACTGAGACATCTGGGGGACTCTGCGAATGGTGGCACGACACTGGAGTTCCTCTCGCCTTTCCTGTGGAAAGCGCCACCTCTTGAGATGCGACGGGAACGCCGGGAATTCTTTCCCGACCACGCAGCGAAAGGATGCCTCCTCTCGAGCTAGGAGGCGGAACCGGGGCCCCTCTGGATGTGGTCGGGACTCTAGTACTTGCTCTCGAGTGGAGACAGGTATTTCGGGGAACTTCTTGAGATACATCAAGGGTGTGATGGACCCTTTGGATGTTCCAGAGGTTAAGTGTGATTTGCCTGGAGACGCCTCAGCGGAAATGGGCCTCATCTCGCTGGAGGGGAGAACCTCCTGGATTTTCTCGAGTTGCGGCAGGTGCTGTCGAGTAACGACGGGGACCTCAGGGACCCGCTCTGGTGGCCTCAGGAAAGGCCAGTCCCCATGCGAGTTGCTCGGGGGCCTCCCGGGATTCCTCACCCGTCCATGCCAGGGCATAAGACCTTGTGTGGAGTCGGTGCTGGAACCTGAGGATTCCTCTCCTGTGCTGACATGGATCTTGGGGTACTTCTGGAGTCTCCCCAGGGGAGTCAGTCCTCGTCTCGACTGGGGGCATGCAAGTGCGATTTCCTCCCGAGCTGTAGCAGCAGTTTCATGCTTCCCTTCGCTTGGATCAAGGGATCTGTGCTTTCCCTCTAGGCTTTTCTCGAGGCTTTCCCACCAGGCTAACCCACAGTGCTGTCCCACGTACCACCGTGGTGTGAGTTGATCCTCGGCCTTGAAAGTCGAGGCCAGTGCAGGGAAAACAGGTTTTCCCTGGAATGGACTGAGACATCTGGTGTCTCTGGGAATGGTCGTACGACCCTGGAGTTCCTCTACCTTTCCTGTGGAAAGCGCCTCCTCTTGAGATGCGACGGGAATGCCAGGAATTCTTTCTCGACCACGCAGGGAAAGGATCCTTCCTCTCGACCTAGGAGGCGGAAACGGGGCTCCTCTGGATGTGGGCGGGACTCTCGTGTTTCCTCTGGAGTGGAGACGGGTATGTCGGGAACTTCTTGAGTTGCAGCAAGGGTGTGAAGGACCTTTTCGGAGTTCCAGAGTTTAGGTGTGATTAGCCTCGAGACGCCTCAGCGGAAATGAGCCTCATCTCGCCTGGAGTGGAGAACCTCCTGGATTTTCTTGAGTTGCGGCAGGTGCTCTCGACTTACGACGGGGACCTCAGGTCCCGCTCTGGTGGCCTTAGGAAAGGCCAGTCCCCATGGGAGTTGCTCAGGGGCCTCTCGGGATTCCTCTCCCATCGATGCCGGGCCTAAGACATTGTGTGGAGTCGGGTGCCGGAACCTGAGGATTCCTCTCCAGTGCTGACATGGATCTTGGGGTACTTCTGGAGTCTCCCCAGGGGAGTCAGTCCTCGTCTCGAGTGGGGGCATGCACGTGTGCTTTCCTCCCGAGCTGTAGCAGCAGTGTCACGCTTCCCTTCGCGTGGATCAAGGGATCTGTGGCTTTCCCTCTAGGCTTTCCCACGAGGCTTTCCCACAGGGCTGTCCCACGTTCCACCGTGGTGTGAGTCCATCCTCGGCTTAAAAGTCAAGGCAGTGCCAGGGAAAACAGGTTTCCCTGCAATGGACTGAGACATCTGGGGGACTCTTGGAATGGTGGCACGACCCTGGAGTTCCTCTCGCCTTTCCTGTGGAGAGCGCCTCCTCTTGAGATGCGACACGGAACGCCAGGAATTCTTTCCCGAACACGCAGGGAAAGGATCCCTCCTCTCGAGCTAGGAGGCGGCAACGTGGCTCCTCTGGATGTGGGCGGGACTCTCGTG